>NW_022989890.1:3741670-3988509 GCF_902827175.1 Gymnodraco acuticeps
CACACACACACACACACACACACACACACACACACACACACACACACACACACACACACACACACACACACCACACACACACACACACACACACACACACACACACACACACACACACACAAACCACACACACACACACACACAACACACACACACACACAACACACACACACCACAACACACACCACACACCACCACCTTGCGTTTTGAAGACTGATAAATCCGAAATGGATGAACAAACTTTGCAGCCCAGTTTCCCAGCTTTGCAGTCTATCCACGGATATGCCTCTTGTTTCCTCCGCCACATCTCCTCCGTCCATACCTCTGGGAAAGATGAGCTTGAGCTAGCCAGGGGAACGTTGCTAGCGCAGCTAACGTTAACGTTAGTGCTAGCATTATCCGCGTCTTTAGGCGGCTCTTCTGATGATGTAGTAATAGTAGCAGCTTCACTTGTAGCTTCGGTGCTGCTAGCCTCTTTCTTCTTGTGAATTATATTCTTTTTAGAAAATAAGTCAAGTAAAAAATGTTTGCCTGCCATTATAGAGCTTTTTCGTTAGCGTTCTTGAGGGAAAGAGCTGCCGCAAAATCGGCGGGCGGGTGTGTCACTGACACACCCCCAGCTCGCCGCGGGGTCACGAGCCTACGGAGCCCTGGAGGGTTCATAGAGAGAAAAATAAATAAAACGTGGCCACGTTTTACTTTCTCGTGCGCACGCTTTAGTAACTCGTGCGCACGAGTTACTAAAGCGTGCGCACGAGTTAATAAAGCGTGGCCTCGTTTTATTTAAATTGAGGGATTCCTGTCCGTGACTCACAGTATCTGCTGCCCACAGCTGTTTTATAGAAGGAAAACCTCTTTCACTTTATGAAATCTCAGCGGCACCAGTGGCCTGTACTACGAAGCAGGATTGGCTATTTACACTATTCATTCATGAAGTATGACGCTGCGCTGTCAGCACGCGTCTCCATGTTTGTGATTGGTCAAATGTTGCTAACCCCGTCCCTTTCACCTGAGCGCGCTCTCAGCCGGACAGAGAAACCCTGGTTGATTTACTGAGTTGATAACCAGCTTCGTAGGACCGCTTATCGACATCGCGTTTGTTAGGGTCAGTTAAGCCGGGTAAATCGAACATATCCAGGTCCAGGGTCTGTTGAACTGGCTTCGTCGTACAGGGCACGGGAGGCAGTAACGTGTAACTCAGCAGAATCTGAGAAGAGCAGCACCAGCTGCAAAGAGCTGTGCCTTTTACTGTTTACTTCACTGCGTTTCCCTTCATTAGAACCGCTGAATAGAGATCGAGGCTGCTACGTTTAACCACACACACCTATACACACATCGAACTACCAGAGTATTCCCCCTCGCTTTATGATGGAGATGTCCTGTCACCGGGGCGCATGATGTGTGTGTGTGTGTGTGTGCTCAGCTCCGCTCTGTGTGCGTGTTCGTGTGTATCCGACACCACCGGCATTTGTTTTCAAATTACCACGAACAGTACTTTAAACAAATCTGGTTCCCCATAGTTAAGTGTATTCCCAAGTGAAAGAAATGTGTTTAATCTTAATCTCGATGTGCTATAGTCCTGCCGGAGTGCACCGGAACGAACGATACTATCATAAACAAATCCCCCCCCCCCCCCACACACACACACACACAAAACGAGGCCATGCTTTATTAACTCGTGCGCACACTTTAGTAACTCGTGCGCACGCTTTAGTAACTTGTGCGCACGCTTTAGTAACTCGTGCGCACGAGTTACTAAAGCGTGCGCACGAGAAAGTAAAACGTGGCCACGTTTTATTTATTTTTCTCTCTATGAACCCTCCAGGGCTCCGTACGAGCTTGATGACGAATCATAATTCTTTAAGGAAATCGTTTTTATTTTGTATTATAATTACTGTGAAATGTATTATGTTGTTGTCATTATTACAACAAATACACACTTGCAACTGGCAATGATTTTATATTTATTAGACTATTAAATAAAAGATCATACTCCAAATAAGTGTCCAACGCCCAGTACACCACTGATTGTTGATGATAAAGCTATGAAAAAACAACCAGAAGGCTCAGCGGTGCCTTGAGGCAGAATTCATCACGGCTTAAAGTGGTTTACGGGAATTTGCATCAGTAACACCGAACAACAGCTATTGCAAATTGTGCTGGATTTAGCCCAGTGTGAAAAATAAAGAATGCCTCTTTCTATTGCTTTAGTTGTGAATAGCACACAAACAGTTTGGCTATGCTAAGACAAATGCTCTTGTTCATCGCCCATCGATTTTAGTGATTGGCCACTTCACGCCCACAGAATCCATCTGTTTGAACCTGTACAATCAGTGATGCTGAAGGAAGGCTTTTTCTATCCCTGATCTGCCGCCATTTGACATTGATTGCTCATGTTTGATAATGAGGAGAAAACGGGATCTACATTCAATGTGGGGGGGGGGGGGGGGGGGTGTTATTTTTCTCCCCACACATTACATCATGGTCAGTCCGGCCTTTACCAAGTTTTTGACATCTGTGGCAGCGGCAGATGTTGCTGCCCTCTGCCTGTCTTCGTAACAGCTGAGCTGCTTCAGAAAGGTCACCACAGAGCCAATGATACTTAACACACAGACCGTGAAATAATGTTCGCAATATGTTGGCTGTTCAGATGGCCGTCCATATTAACATTCATCTTTCAAAGGACATCTTTGATATGAAGTTGTGAGTCTGAATTGAACTGGCACGTGCATATTCGGGTTATGAACAGCACAGTTGTACTCAGTGTCTCTGCTGTCAGATTATTCCTGATTGAGTCCATTTATCAAATAAAGCCCAGTGTGGGCTAAATTAGGCCGAGACCAGCAAAGTATTGCCCTTGTTTGAAGTATTTTTACCTGAGCGAAAATGTTTCATTTGGTCAACATGAGTTAACTTTCAAAATGAAAGTAAATGAAGCCTGTGGAGCACGAACCCCGCTGCCGCCCAGTTTCATGTCCAGTTATGAACAAAAGCATTCAAAAGAACACTGTACCGCTGATTCAAAAGTATTTGTGGGTTTAAGTGGGCCTGAATTAATAATTGCTGGTATTGTTTTTTTTGGGCTTTTTGGAACTAATGGCCTAATTGCTTCTGATGCCTTTGTTAAAACCTAATAATTTCATGGCAGCTGAACCTCACACTGCACAACATATTTTAGGTTTTAGGATTTCTCTTTGTTTGGCAGTTTTTTCAGATATCTTAAATACTGAGTGACTCTCAGAGTGCTGCAGGTCCATGAGAGAATCAGGAAGTCCAATATGACTGTTAACACTGCTGAGATTTAATACAACATATGAAAGTTGCCCTTATCAGAATAAAAAAGGTCAGATTCAATGTGATTCGTGCTGTCTACACTTTTTCAAAAGTTCACATATATGCACAAAAAAATATTTGTGTTTTTTTTTGCTTGCAGTGTGAGCATGATGTAGATGTATATGTTCTGTTTACTTTTCCATTAGATAAGTGTGAATGTGCATGTGTGTGTTTATCTCATAGTATTAGCGATCCCATATAAAACCCTCTGCTGTAGATGGAAAAGTAAATCTGAATCCATCCTGTATGAGAATTTTATTTTAACACTCTCACTGTTTGGTGTGATTTCGGGGGTGTATTGTGAGTGTCGGTTAACGTGCCACTGTGTCTGGAGGTGTGTGACTGCACTTGAATACATATTGGTTCGGTGTGAGAGTGTGTGTGGGTGCATAAATGTTTGCCGAGCTCCAGGCAGAGCTGGAAGAATCCGTGCTGCAGTAGAGTTGCACTTTGCAGGACGCCACGAGCGGCTCTCTATCTCCTGACTGTCAGGCCGCGGCTGAGCCCTGCAGCTGAATGCATGTGTGCCACTCTGCTCACTGCAATAAGAGAGAGAGAACGCCTCAGTGAGAGAGAGTGAGGGACAGAGACCGGCAAAATCATTGATGATGCTGTGGGAGAGCTACGAGTGTGGTGGCTAAATAATAAATGTGTGATATCGGGTTTTGTGTGTGAAGCCAGACTAAAGACTGTTCCGGTGGCAGTGCTGAGGAGAGAGGGTCACACAATGCAGGAGTTTTTACATTTGGAAGAAAGAGTGGAATAGAAGCTAATTAACTGGTTGTTGGACTTTTGACATAAATGACGTAATCATTTTCCTAATTTAAAAAATAAATAAACTTCCTTATTAAACTTAAAGGGGCCCTCTCATTCTTTTTGGGGTTTTCCCGTTCCTTCAGTGTGTTATATAGGTTTTTGTGCATGTAAATGGTCTGCAAAATCCTTTCTCTCCCCCCCTGTCTGAAACGCCTTGATTCGACTCCTTTGTTTACTTCAGTAACATATGACGCTTTTCCACTGCAGGGCCCTCGCTCGGCTTAGTACGGTATGGCTAGGCCTCGTTAGGCCTTGTTAGGCCAGGCTCACTTTATGCTGCGTTTCCATTACAGTTTAGGAACTGGGGTAGTAACTATAGTAACGCAGTGTAGGCGGAGCCGTGATGTCATCTTCAATGCGAAACACAAAACCAACATCAGCCGTTAGCTGTTAGCCCTCAGAGCTCACAGCTCCTCATATCTGTTCATAAACTAGACAAAAGTTAAACAAGTACAAACCACAGACTGTCTGTGTCATGGCGAATACAGTCGATGGTTTATTTATGTCTGTATAGACCGTTGTTGTGAGTGTGGACGGTCGGAGCATATACAACGTTAGCATTTTAAAAGGTGTTTCGCCTGCATTAATTCATGGTTTTTACTAACCGGTATCAGTATGTTGTGACTTCGGCATCATTTTGAAACGTGTATTACAATTAATCACGGTCAAAATATGTTCATTTGTTGTAGTTGCCGGGCACGGCTCCGCGCTGTAGGGGAAATGCGCCATTAGTGACATCACGATGTAACACTCGCGCTTCTATTGGCTAGCGCTCTTACACTTCGTATATGATAGGCTAAGGGGGGGGGACATCTCTAAGCGGTTGATCAATCACAACAGAGCCGGCCAGCTAACCAACAGAGCAGACTGGGCTCTGGTTTCAGACAGAGGGTGACAAGTGGTGCTGGCAGTATGAGAAAAATAAAGTAGAGACACTACATACTGATATGAACCTGAAATGAGCACAATAGAGCCCCATTAAAGATGTTCTGCTTTTAAGTGTTGAATTACATGGTAAATTCAGTACCTTTAGATGATGGACTTTTAGTTGGAAAAAAACACAATATGAAGACTCCACCTTTGTCTCTGATAACGTCTATTATTTACCTTTACTCACATAACTTTTTTTTTTTAGATAAATCCATAATGACACTAATCATTGCAGCCCTAAACAAAAGAAAATCAGAAAACATTCCTCTTTTTAAAGTGTGAAGAAATTATAGATTCCCAGTGATATTGTAGATTATACAAACACTTGTATAAATGTGCTGTTTTTCATTAACAACTCTAACACCTCTTCTCTCTCTTCCCCCTCTCCTCCCCACTTTGTCTTCTGTTTTCTCCATGAAGGTGATGCTTCCTACAGGAGCGGCGTTCAGGTGGTTCCAGTAGGACTCCTCCACTCCTACCCCAAAGCTCTGCCATCAAGTGCAATGCCAACCTCCTGGATTGTCTCCGGAAACAGACACTGGCTAATAAACAAAACAAGCAACACATAAAATGATAGAAAAAAACAACAAAAAAAACAAAGCTGAACAAAAAAAAGAATCAATCGGGGTAATGGATGTACCTGCTTATTCCTTGAACCAAAATGCAGCGTAAAGAAAAGCATTATGGCAACTTTCATTCCCTTTTCTATGTTTCCATTTTGGTACCTTTTGTCCTTTTTCCAGCAGGTTTTTTTCTGCCGCTTAAACATAGAACTGTCTCATTGCCAGAAACAGAAATGACGGACTGAGTGTGGACAATCAACTAATTTCTGTGTTTGGTGTTAATGTTGTTCATGTGTGGAAAGATACAGTACTTGTGTAGAGAATGTAAATTTACAGCTATATTTCAAAACTAGTGGCTAATGGCAAAACATTATCGTAATTCTTCACCATTATGTTACTTAAACCCTTGTCTATTTTATAATTCATTTAGTTGAAGGGTCTAGTTTTCAGACGGATCGATGGGTATCTTTTAAAGACAGACAAAAGTGACACCATTGAATTGTACAAGTTAAACTAAAGTGAAAAAGTAATGTTATGTTAGGCCAGGGGTGTCCAAACTACGGCCCGGGGGCCAACTGCGGCCCGCTGTCCATTTTGAATTGTCCCTCAGAAAATTCTTGTGCTATAATGGAATATGGCCCACACCTGAAACTTGTGCTTTTCTTCGATTGTACTTTTTTTAATATATATGTATAGTAAACAGATAATACACATTAGTATTCCCACTTTTCAAATAAATTCAGTCAATTACATTGGAAAACATTTTATATCACATCTTAGTTGATAAAAAAAAGCCCAATACCTTATTTGCATAACAAGTATACCCTTCCTATTTCCCCTTATTATAAGCAGTCTGAGGATTCTGTTTTAAGGAATGAGCTGCCAACACTTTTTGCAACAACATAAGTGAAATGTGGGCTGTTTCTTTTCTTAACGCAAATTCAAGTATCAAGAATAATTGACCTAGATTTGATTGAATTTGATAACCTATAACTTCACTTATGATGCAATATACCTCACCTCTAGTGAATGGCCCAGCCCTTTGAATATATTTCTGTACGTGGGCCTTAGTAAAAAAAGTTTGGACACCCCTGTGTTAGGCGGATCTCCAGAGACTCTTCTGGGTTTGCCACTACTGTAATCTCTTCAATCAGCCCTCTTCTGCAACTCCAAACTTTTCCTTTAGTGAAACTGCCAGCCCAATGTTACTCTGGCCCTACTGAGCATGTGCCAAAACTGCTCAGGGCAAAAAACGCTAAGAAACAGCACTTGCTCTGAGTCTACCCTACTGAACGCACTGAGACAAGATTACATTTCTTTTTACTTTGTTGGTTATTTGTTATATTTCATGATTTTGTTATGTTGCTGGGTAGCTACAGCTTTTAAAAATAACCAATCTTTGTATTCGTTTAGAAAATTGGACTGGTTTTGTGAATAAAAAGGAATGCATGTATTCGTGTCGAAATTTACAATTCTGATGTTTGTCTTCTTGTCTATTTGCATGTTGTTTCCCCCCCAAAAAAAACTGCTGGTTCGACAAAAAGAAGCTTTAAAAATACATTTTCCATGAGTTTCAAAAAAAGTGTTCCCTTATCTTTCATAATTGGATGGTGTTGGAAAATTCATCAAAGATTCGGACGTGAGCAGAACTCATTAAAAGTAAATCAGGCGGCGGTATGGATGACCACGATGTCCTTGGTTTGACTGAGATATTTCTCTCACTGCCTATGTAATATCTTCCTACAGTGCAATGACTGATGGAGCCTTGCTATGCTAAGATGTAACCAAAATGATTTAAAAGATGTTTGAATAAGAACAATTCTGATTGCAGTGTTTCTTCAAATTTCATTACACCTCTGGGAAATCCTCCCAAATGATTTTTTTTAACTCTCTGTCAATCTTCTGAGCCTTCTCGTGACATTTACAGCCAGCAAATCTTTACTAGTCATGGATTACTGATGGGAAGTTTGTTTTCAGAGCTATTAAGTCAATCCAGAAGAAGCCTGGATAAATTGTCTGGATGCGTCAAGCATACATGGAGTAGAAGTTTGGATAAAGACAGAGATAAGTTAAAGCAATGCTGAATAAAACAAAAAAAAAACTTTCTGAAATGTGGTCAATCTCACATGGTGTAATTACTGATTCTAATGCCTCAGGTCTGTGACACTAGAGCGAATTTCCATTTCCTGCTCGTGATGATTCTCAGTGATTTTTTTCCCTTCACGGCCCCAGAGTCACTCTTTCATATCCAGGTGGGGAAATAGATGCAGATTCCTGTCTCTGCCGTAGTGCTGTGTTGTTAATTAGTGCATTTCCACGGTGGAAGGCCCAGTACGGGGATCTTGTGTACAAGCTCGTGATCAGCTTGGCGAGCCGTGGGCTGGAGGGAGTAGCTATATTCCTAGCCCCCCCCCCCGGTGACAGTGCTGGGCTACTTGCCATTGCCATGACGATGGGGGAGTGTGTGGTGCGTTAGTGTAAGTGTGTGTGTCTGGGGGGGGGGGAGTGGGGGCTAAGGCCTTTCATTATTAATGTGCACCGCGGCGTCCTTACCTCCTCTGAGCCCGCACAGCTCACTGCCTGACCTGCCATCCGAGGGAGAGGGGAGGGGGGGGGGGGGGCGGAGATAAAGAAAGAGAATTGAGCCAGAGGAAAAAGAAAGAGACAGCACAACTAGTGTCGAAAGCACACAACCGGAAAGTAGAAATACTTACTTTTGTTATTTCACATTTATTCACCTGAGGACCGAAAAAACTAAGAGATTAAGATTTTGTGTTTGGGGTGTGGCTGCAGGTGACAGGGGCTGCTGAGGTGTAGCAGCCCGAGGGTTTGGGGGAGGGGGGGGGGTTTAGGTGTGGGGGGGTTTCTTCATGCAGAGGAGTGTACGGCTTGGTGAGCAGGCCTGTCACACTGGGAAAATCCTGGAATCTTATCACCGCCTCACAGACTCTGAGCCGCACTGATCTTACTCACCCTCATTGCCAGCAGACACGCACCTCCCCCCTCCTCCCCAATGCCCTGCACAGGCTGGCCCCCTCGGCTCGCTCGCCACCTTCTTCGTACGAGAAGGATAGCAGGAACTGATGCAGTCCAATTGTTGAGGAGGGGAGGAATGTTGCTTGTAAAAATCTGACTAACAGGAAGAAAAAAACACAACCTTTGCAAGTGAGAACAAGGGCCAGAGGGCTGTGGAGTCAGCAGTGACCCTTGTTTTACTGGATGACTACTGAGAAACACCACTGTGCTGTATGTGAATAGCAAAGAGAGGTTTTCTTAAAGTTATTTTTAGGCATGATCTTACCCAAACCACATGGTTGTTTAAGGTTTCAATCTACTGTGTGAAATACACAAATAAAAGGAGGTAATATATCAGAAATGTAGCCATAGTTCTTACATCATTCTGAAAAAAAAACCGAGATGAATAATCTGTTAATTTAAAATGATAGTGCATCCTCCCTGAATGCTCCTCTTGTGGACTGTAGAAATCAATGCAGCCGATACTATTGATCCCTTGCAATTGGTGCATTCTCTAATCAATTGATTGAGAACAAGATTTTCAGATTAAAATGTTGCTAAATGGTCCCTCATGGATAAGCCTACCGATCAGAACAGCTATAGTGAAAATATGGTCAGACTGACGCATTCAATGCTGTTCCAAATGTGTGTTATGAGAAAGCTAGCAACTAAGGAAACAGGGACATTGTACTATCTAACAATTTAAAATAGATGTTGGTCAAATTAAACGTCTAGGGATAGAAATGCCATGATTCTCATCTATACAGTATGTGAAAAACTGGAGTTTATAATTGCTTTACATATTACAAATGTGGTTCGTTTGGCTTTCATTTTATGTTTTAAAGTATGTTAAAATATAAGAATGCTCAATACACTTTTTGTGGGTCATTGTATATTGTAATTTATTAAAATGACAACTAAATGATTTGATTTTACATTTTTTTTATTGGCCATTCATTTTACCAAACATATTTTCCATCCTATATATTCAGTTAATGTGTTATTTTGGCTACATTTTAGTGCAAATATTATAATATTCCCCTCGACAAACCCTCAGTGTGTTAATATATTATCACATTTTTGTACAAATATAATTTCATAAGAATATTTCCTTATTCCCGGTGAGATCAGGCTTCATGTTGAGGTAAATGTGCTAAATAGCAAAGGATAAATCTCACTTGGGTATGAATGAATAAAATGTTTACTCTCCAAACCACCAGCACCTCCGCCCACCCACGCAGCTCTATACACACACATGCATATTGGATTGGCTCAAAATGACTTTCAGCTGTTAGAATATTACTACAAGTGGGTTGATTTCACTCATAAATGCTAAACACACAACGGTTGCTGTTTAAACTGAGTAGTATATATGATATATAATTAGGGCTGTCAGTCGATTAAAATATTTAATCGCGATTAATCGCAAATGAATCGCACATTTTTTATTTGTTCTATATGTACCTTGGAGGAATATTTTTCAAGTTTTTAATACTCTTATCAACATATGAGTGGACAAATATGCTTTATGCAAATGTTTGTTTAGTTTTTATGTTGGTAATGGGGTCAAGCAAGGTGGGATTGTATCTCCTTTGTTGTTTAATCTGTACATGGATGATCTGTCGAGGAAACTGAACTTGTGTAAAACTGGCTGTGTCATCGGTGCTACTGTTGTCAACCACCTTATGTACACAGATGATTTAATCATCTTTTCCCCGTGCAGTGCTGGCTTACAACAGCTTCTGAGGACTTGTTCCCAGTATGGCATTGATTTTAATATTAAGTATAACGCCAAGAAGAGTAACATCATGATTGTACGAAGTAAAGAGGATAAAAAGGCTGTATTTCCTCATTTTATTCTCAGTAGCAACATTCTTCTTGTGTGCAGTGAGATGAAGTACCTTGGTCATTATATTTCTGATGATCTCACAGATGACAAAGACATCCATAGACAACGCTGCAAACTGTATGCCCAGGCAAACATATTAATGCGTAAGTTTCACAAGTGCTCTGTAGATGTCAAGGTATCACTTTTTAAAGCTTTCTGTACACCATTGTACACGGCTCACCTGTGGAGTAACTACAAGGCTAGCAGCATGCACAAACTAAAAGTTGCATACAATGATGCTTTACGGTTGCTGCTGAGGGTACCGAGATGGCACAGTGCCAGCCAGCTGTTTGTTAACTTGGGGGTACCTACCTGTCAAGCCCTTTTAAGAAAATTAATGTACAAATTCATGTGTCGCCTAGTAGACTCGGACAATTATGTTATTTCGATTTTAATTAACCCTGTGAAGAGTTCTACCCGGTTCTCTTCCATGATTTGGAGACATTGGCGCAATAGCCTCTACAGACAGTGAGCATGTGTGGCTCGTTGTGATTGGACTGATTTTATGTTTTTATCCGTTTGTTTTTATCTGTTTTGTGTTTAGCTTTTTATCTTATTTATTGATGTGTGTTTTGTCTTTTTGTGTGATATGGACCTTGAGTCTGGAATAAAGATTGGATATATCATTGGAACAATGACTAATATTCTCCTGAATATTTTCAATACAACAATCTGGAACCTCTCTCTCTCCCTTACACTCTCTCCCAACCCTTGCTCAAACAGACAAGCCTGTTTACAGTTGTCGGCGAAATGCCGCTCCTCTGTCTTCATATTCAGTCAAAGCATAAGACTGAAGTTCCCACAGGGGTCAAAATAATGCATAGGAGCCTGCCTGCAGGCGCCAGTCTCAGGACACCTCCACTCTGAGGGCAACTCCACTCTCAGGACAGGAAATGCATGCACGCTAAGAATTACAAAATAAAATCGCCACTATCAGTACAGCGCCACTTTCCGAACAGGAAATGCATGCAAATACAAAATAAAATCGTACTGATACTTATTATATACATATGTATATATATATAAAAAAAATAGGGACATCTTGTATAGAGAGGCTCCCCTTCCGGTGGGACTCATGGGACCCTATTTTGGAAAAATTATGTATTGAAGTCAATGGAGAGAGAAAGATTATCTTTCGATCCCGTTTGAATTGTTCCACGAATTACACATATGATGTTTGTCAATCTTAAATAATAATTTCCATGTCAAAAAAGTCACAGTTTGTCGTAAAACTGTTGAAATATAAGACTATGAAAAAATACGCAACTAGAAAGACTACAAATCCCAGAATCCCGGTCCCGCATGCTTGCTCTTACGGAACCAACTAACGGCCCGTCCACACAGCGGCGTGCGTTGAAGCTTCCAACGCTTCTGCCCATTCACTTTGAATGGGGTGACGTCACTTTTAGCCAAACTGCGTTGCTGGCATTGCTCGCTTCAAAAGTTGAGCAATGTTCAACTTTTGGCGCCTCGGCAGAAGCGTCAGCCAATGAAATCCCGTGTATGCAAATCTGCCAGAACAAGCGCTAGCCAATCAAACCGCGTGTATGCTGGGAGAGACTACGCAGGTCATTTCCTCATATTCCAAAAAATGGAGGGAAAATTCATTATTGCGGTAGTGAATCACCCGGTGCTGTATGATCAGTCTCTGTTCATCTACCGGGATACAAAACCGGAGGAAACCAGGCATGGAGGATGGTGGCAGAGACAGTGGGTGGAACTGGTAGGTTTTCGCCGTTTTGGGGATTTTATATCCAGTGTACTTCGTTTTAACATTGCTATTGCTTTGTATGTCGGGGGCGGGAGATTCATGTGATTGGTTGTTGGTCGCGTTGCTCTAAAAAAATCCCCAAGCTTCAGACACGCCAAGCGTTCAACGTTACGCTGCTGTGTGGACGGGCCACACACTCCCCTTGTGTGTATGCACAGCTCTCAAGTCTCAACATGCCCAGACTGGATTGGACACAGGCCGTGGGGGGACACCCAAGACCAGGCAGTGTCGCTGGTAGAAGGAACCGGGTGAAATAGCCAAAAAAAGAAAATGAATAAAACCGGGGAAATAGGGGGACTAGTGAAAAAAAGTTTCCGAAAATAGGCACTTGTGAGGCGGGCAGAGTCCCCTGTCAACTCCCGTTACATTCCTCCATGGTGTCATTTGGGGACGAAAAATGGCTAAGTCAACTTTTACGAGAACCAGGCTCGGGGGGTCAAAAGGGCTTGACCAAGGTCGACCCAAAGTACATGGTGAGCGGTCTCATCACCTCCGTGATGAGTCTCCATTGTGATTTGAAAACTTCCATCAGACGAGTCCTTCGGGGGGGCGGGGAAAAAAAAACGTGTTCGTCAGAATTGTCACTTCCTGTACTAAGAGTGGAGGTGTCCTGACAGTGGAGCCTACACCGGAACTGTCCTGAGAGTGAAGGCCTGCAGGCAGACCCATCTCATATAATGCGCTGTGATGTGCAGTCGACACGTTGGATGCGACCCGAATTATCTAACGCAGCCCCTCATCCTCCACAATGTTAAGCTGTAGCCACCCATTTAGCTATCGCTGTTGTTGTCCAGGCGTCTCCCCGGCAAACTTTCAAGCGTGGTCTCGGGGCTGTCAGCATCAGCTGTGTGCTTGGCTTGCTATTTAAAACACCTTTTTTTGTATCCATATCTCTTGCTAGAATCTCCCACCATCCAACTAACAACAACAACACCGTCAAGCCTTTGGGCTCTGAAACTACGGGGCGGGCCGAGGATAAATACACATGCCTTAATCGCACGTTAAAATAATTAGTGGCGTTAAAATTATGTTCCGTTAGTGCGTTATTAACGCGTTAACTTGACAGCCCTATATCATAAAGTAGATACAAAGGTTATTTGGCTGTGCTGTTATTAGGAAAACCATCTATATCATAATACCCTTTTATTCTTTCACTTGTGAACGCAAACACGTCAACATTTTCACTATAGTAACACCAGTCTCTACTTTAAGAAAATTCTTAATTATATCCAAAAATAGCACAAAGTACTTCCTTCCAACACGATGTATAAATACTGCTGTAATGAAACAATATATATCAAAGCATATTGGAGTCTGTTGTACCTTTTTAACCTGAAGCACGAAACAGATGGAATCAGGATGGGTCTTTCTTTCCTTGTTATTTTTTGCTGAAACGCCTTTTATATTATAAGCCGCTGACAATCTGTTTTTGGAGAAGAGCTGTTCAGATTTACTTTCTTTAACTTTTAAGTCCCATTAACTATACAGTGAGAAGCTGTATGACGATTTAATTTGAAAACTGAGCTATTAGTGCATATAAACAACTTGCATTCATAACATATTTATACTATAACATGGAACAGTAACATGAAAGGTTTTTTAATTTGAAAGAATATCTGTAATTTGGCCTTTGGATCTTTTAGAAAATATGTTTTTCTTATCATCTTTGTACTTTCAATCCGATTAGTTTTACAGATAATTGCTCTGCAAACTTTACTTTTATTAAAGCTATTCGTTTGTATGACAGCATGCCACAATAAGATATTCATCGTAAAGTTAAAGAGTCAAAGAGTCAAGATCGGGCTGTTATGGCGCTTTTCCACTGCAGCACAGAGCACGGCTTTTTTTGCTTTTCCACCAGGGGTAGTTCCGGCTCAGGGCTACTTTTTCACCTTTTTCTTGTCCTCCAAAATCGAGGTTCTTACCGGGCCAACAAACCGGGCTGAATATGCTAAACTAGTGACGTAAACACTCTCGACTGCTGAATGGTCAGAGAGAAGGCAAGGGGACTACAACAAAATGAACATATTTACCGTGATTTAATTGTAATATTACGTTTCAAATGTATGCCAAAGTAACAACATACTGATACCGGTCTGCAGGACAGACGGCAGGCGGAAAACCTTTTAAAATGCGTGTTTTCTGAATAGTGATCGGATCGATCAGGCTAAGCTAACGTTGTATATGCTCCGTCCACACTCACAACAACGGCCTACAGACAGAATAAACCAGCGACTGTATTCGCCATGACACAGACAGTCTGTGGTTTGTACTTGTTTAACTTTTGTCTAGTTTCTGAACAGATATGAGGAGCTGTGAGCTCTGAGGGCTAACGGCTGATATTTTGGTTTTGTGGTTCGCATTGAAGATGAAGTCACGGCAGTTTTACACAGCATCGCTCCGCCCGCCGAACAGCCGATCGCCCTGCCTACATTGCGTTACTATAGTTACCTACCCCAGTTTGGTAAAACTGTGATGGAAACGCAGCATAGTGAGTCTACCAAGGCCTAACCATGCCGTACTAAGCCGTGCTAGATCCTGCAGTGGAAAAGCGCCATTAGATCATCTTATATGATCAAATTGAATAAGTGAAATAAATGATGGTGAAGGAAGTTTGCCCAGACTTCCTTCACCATCACTTTTTTAGTGTTTGAATATATTATTGATAAGCAGCAGCGCTTTAGGGATGTCTAAGGGCATGTTCATCAGAGAGAAAATTACAGAGGATCAGCACAATTTACAAGTGACCTTGCTCAGGGGGGCCTTTAAGCCATTTTGTACTTTTGTTTTGTTTTTACCTGTGTCAGACTCTTAGTAAAACATAATTTAGGCTTTATTTAAACATCTGATGCAACCAAATGACTCACGGGTCAATAACAAACATAGTTTAAAAGGTCTAACAATGCCTGAGCAGCGACGAGAGGCTTTCATCATGCTGGACCATAACAGAGCAGATTTCAGCGCTGTGAATAACAACCACAGTGTGATCATTTGAATTCATACACGATCCATTACAATGTGTAACTTATCTCATGAAAATGTATTGAAGTTATGAAAATGATGGTCCCCAAAGCACCTGACACAATCTGAACCGAAGGATCAACGCCTCGGGGCGCACAGGAGGACATCGATGAACAGAGCTTAAATAGCTGGTTTAATATGCATTTGTTTGTGTGTTTTAGCAGACTGAGATGTGCTCCTGCAGTGATCACGGCCAAAATCTGTTCTGCAAGAGCCACAGTGTCCAGCTCTGTGCTAAATCAAATTAAATCATTTCCAACCTCACTAAAGTATTTTCAATTTTCTCTGCAGAAAGACTAGAACACTACAAGGCAAAACATTAACTGTAAGTATTAAGTTATCTTTCTTTCTCACTGTTTTGTAATTATATATTTTTACACGACAACCATGTAATGATGTCATATAAAAATATCATACCCATGGTTAAATTATGAAGTAAAGATCCATACTTGTGTGTTGTTTATGGATGCTCCTTTAAGTGTACGGAAGGGAATTGTACAAGTGTGGCACACATGAATATATACACACACACACACACACACACACACACACACACACACACACACACATACCATAAATAGAACAAGAAACAAGGTTTAAAAATGCACTCATGCACTAAATCCTATACGAACATGGACACATACACTTCCTAACATCTTGAAAAACATCCGGGTTTCTCTTTCGCGGCTGCTCTCGTGGAAAACACACACACACACACACACACACACACACACACACACACACACACACCACACATCACACACACCCACAACACACACACACACACACACACACACACACACACACACACACACCACACACACACACACACACACACCACACACACACACACACACACACACACACACACACACCACACATGCACAAACACCCTCACGAGGACACGTAGGAACAGATTAAGTCCAAATCAATGACTGTGGCTGGACTGGGAGAGAGATTTCACCCAGGGTTCTCGTTAAGGTCTGACACATGCGGCAAAGGCTGGAGGGAGTGTTATTACCAGGGTGATGGTTGATAAGACACTCGTTTCTCCACGGTGCGTCCCGCGGGAAAATGCATCGTGCAGCCATGGAAACCATAAGGCTAGGTGATATGCTATAATTGGGCCAGCGTTTTTAACGCTGCAGCTGCACAGCCAGGTATGCCACTGTCTTCAAAGGAGAAATTATAGTGGGGCCACAGCAGAGAATATGCGACCAATTTCCATGTTTTTTCTTACCTTTTTGATTTGTTCTATCGAACTGACTTATACAAAGAGGATATGTCACAAGAGAAACCCCTGCAAGACTAAAAAACCTCACTAATGCAGAATATTAGAATGGATAGGCAAACACACTTGTTTTGCTTCCTATTTGACATTTTCTGCTTCAGTTTAGAGGAAAACTGCATGAGGAAACACCGTATAAGATGGAGGAAAGAGACGAGGGAAAAGGAAGAGGAGGAGGTGGAGAACGGGGGGGAAAGATAGTCGTCGGCCAATCCCTGCTCAGCCTCTGTAACTTGGTTGATTACGATCAATTTCCCTGGTATCGATGGCCTCCCTGGCCCTGAGCTACACTCCCTCCTGCACTTTGCATGGTACGTGCTTTGTGTACCATGACATGACTCACACTCCACCTCACCATCCTTATCGCCCCCACCTGCAGTCCCTCCATACTGGTCTGGGGAAATATCAACAGCTGGGAAGCAGTAGGGTTATAATCAAGCAATCAAAAAAAACACCAATGTTTCAACTTCCATGTTCTCACAGTCTCTTTAAAACCTGAGTTAATGCAGTATCTTGAACTGATTGGCTTGTGAGCATGGTAAGTGTAAAAAGTTTGCGTTACTGCAGCAGTGCAGGCGGAAGGGATTTTTTTCTTTCTGTCAAGGCTGCTGAAGGATTGAGCACTAGCTGAAAAACTGTGGGAGACAAGGTGGAAATGATGAGATGAAGTTTGGTCACGACGTGCTGGACCGAAAGCCCCAAATCTGTATTTGTTCTGGGGAATGCGAAACTGTCCTCCCTCCGGCATGTGCGAGGGCGCATCCCGCTCGCTCTATCTCTGCACACTTGGCATGCTCTATCCGAATTAATTGCATCTCTGCAAGGGAGAGCGAGATGGATAGAGGGAGAGGGAGAGGTTTAGTCCTTCTGTTGGGTTGGTCTTGCTACAAGGGGAGTCATTTAAAATTCTGCCTCCCATGTGGCTCCTGGTTTTCACTTTAATGACCCCCCTCCTCTTCCTCTGCTTTTTACCCCATGACTTTCCTGTGTTTTGAGCTTCAAGCTGAATTTCCTATGGCTGCACGGTGCAGATGAACACCTTGTTCCTGCACGTATACAGATAAATAATGCTTGGTTATTGACCAGCATCAAAGCCATTAGTGAAAAAATACTGAATGCACCTTCTGTCTCTCCCTCAAAGCATTGTCCTTGCTTCCTCCCCCCTCCACCTCCACAATCAGCCATTGCCGCCATCAGCGATCCAACTCTCCGCTGTATTCTGGATTGCCTATTACTGTGCGAGTACCACCTTCTCTCTGAGAAAATGGCCGCCACACCTGTTGTCAAGGCGGAGGATGTTTGAATTAGGCTTTGCACTTGAACCTGTTAAAAAAGGAATGCTTTGTTTTGGAAAATATTAGATATAGTTTAGTTATTCCTTTTGTTCACAGTTTGGAAACCTGTGGCTGCTAGGTAATAATTCCTAAAGTCAGGATCCTATCCTTTTAGTTTTATATACACGTGTGTGTGTGCGCGCGCGTGTGTGTGTGCTTGTAACAGAGGCAGCAGAAGGCCCTGTGGACTGCCGCAGTTTTTACTGGCTCTACAGTGAAGCTCGGTAAGAGGCACGATAGGAAATGGCCTCAATAAGATAAAGCTGAGCTTTCTACATGGTTCTCTGCAGGGGTCTCACACACACATATCAGTGTGTGAGGGGTGGGGGTAGAGTGTAGGACAGCGGCAGCCCACAAGGTCAGCGTAGGCAGTGTATATGGTTGTTTTTCTCAGTTTTCTCTCTCTCTCAGCGGTGGAGCTGCTGCCTCCCCGGGTCTCTCCTCTATCTGGTCAATACCTCCACGCAGCTTCTGACGATCAATGCAGGGTCAATACCTCTCAGACGCCTGCCTCTTTGTGCTCTCACTGATTTAGATACCACCTACCCAGGGCATCTTTTTTTTTTTTACTTTTTCTTTCTCCCTGTTTTTTTATGACCCTGGCTCTGACTTAAATACGTGGACCTGCTGAAATTAGAGACAAAGCAGTAAATCTGAGCACAGATCGCACGTCCTCTGCCAAACGGCATAAACCTTAGCCTCTCATCAGGTATGCACACGAGTCGACTGTGGTGGCCTATTGTTCGCCGGAGATGTCTTTCCACATTTTTCACTAGCTGTAAGAAAAACAAAGACGTCCATTAATCTCCAGGAGAAACTATGAATCATTAACTAAACACTGCAGTTATATTCAGGTTGCCCCAAGAACATTATTCTAATAAATGCTTTGCCAGATTCATGTGGCTCCATAACAAACTCAGTGTTATTCACCTGTAGATGGGGCTAGATTAAGTCTAAAAAGTCCATACTCTGACTTAATAGAGCCTTCAGCATTTTATACAGACATTCAGTCATGCTCGGCTGACCCAAGAGCATGCAGTTTACATTTAGACTCACAATGATCTGTTAATGCCAAATGGCTCACATCTATTCCTGCTGCACATTCACATGCTGCTGCTGCTGGTGGTGATGATGGTCATGAGGATGATGATAATGATGGTTCTCCTTTTACACAAAAATAATCTCTTTTTAGCATGTCCTGGTGGATGCGTTCAGTTATCTGTTTACTTCAGGCACTGTGCAAAGCTTATAGGTGTGGAGGAATTATATAACAATAAATGGTTAATATTAATATATTTCTATGCACCCTTTTTGGGGAAAATATGAAATACCCCAAACATATTTCTTGCAAATACACACAAATAGTCTGTACTCTCCATGTTTGAACAGAGCTCATGGGGACTTCTGATGTGACACATGTTGAGTCATCATACCCAGATCTCCAGAAATATAGTTTTCATTAGCACACTTGAACTTGAATCTGGCTTCATTGAAACCTGAGAAGCAAAGAAAAATAAGAAATTGGCACTGGGTTCACCAAACAAGTGCATAATGTCCAATAAAAGAAAAGTGGTTATTAACCTTTTGACACACACTCACCTGTCCTTTGGATGTGTTCACACTGCCAACAAATAAATAAGAACATGTGAATACATATATATCTATATATATATTCTGCATATATATGTACTGTATATATATGTAAACGGATATATATATATATATATAATGAAAAGATTAGAACAACATGTTTTGGTCATTGTTGGCATTTTCTAAAAGAACATACTCTCACAAAAATAAGCTTAACATTATAATACCTTCTAAATTATTATATTCAAGGCCGACTAGCCTGACAAGGAGGGAATGGGTCATTAAAGTATTGCCATTGTTATTGAAAACAATTTGTTTACTTCAGTGATTATACGCAATCCTTGCAGAGTTCTTAATACTTTGGACACGTTATCAATGGAAATTTGTCTTGTAACTATTTCTTGTAAGAAAGAAATCATTAGCAGCGGTGGTGCAGCTGTGGCGGAATAACGGCAGCGTGACATCTGTTGTTGTTCCATTATTAGGGTACCAGTTTCCCCCACTGATTAACAAAACAACTCACACTCTTTGTACCAAAAGTAACAGAAGAGGTGCAGGAAAAATTGTGCGAAGACCAGCAGGAGATCAAACATGGTGTCAAACATGGAGCATAAAGCGCAAATCATAACTCTAATTTATTCAAAACCAAAATACATCATTATTCCTCACTCAAACAACTGAATGAACATTATGCACATTAGGAAAAAAGGAGAAAAAACAGATTTTTCAACTGAATAAAAAACACAAGCCAAACCCAGTAGGCCATTAAAAACACCCACAGTGCCATTTGGCATTGTTATTCTGGAAACCTATTACTCTTCACAAAGTGATATCAAGTGGGAGTAAACAATAAAACTAAATATATTAAAAACTGTATTTTGACCAAATGTTGGTCCCTCAATGATAATCCTAATTCAAAGTAACTATCTTTAGCTCCAATATACAGTAAGTGGCTTTAATTAGCAGGACAGCATTAAGAGTAAAGATGACAGCATAATACATTAAACAACTGTACATGAACTGGCTGTATTAAATAATGTGTGAGCTTTATCGGGTGACTGACGTGTGTGAGACCAACCCACTCAATACACTTGTCTTTTAAAATTCTCACGTTTTGGTCATTTAACTCACAGTCTAAGAAATCTAAGAAATCTCAGTCCCAAATTCAAACTGCTGAAAATTGACACAAATTCAAGCAAACTGTGCCATATTGTCAAATGTGTATATTAGCATGATTAACATACACTGTGTGCAAAGGAAACACATTGATGTGATATTAAAGTCATTATGGGTATTCTTTATCCCACTAATTTATGTGACCAAAAAGCAGCAAACATTTGGAAAATGTTAAATTCAATTTCAGATGTGCAAGATGTCTTTGGGGACCAAACGAGCAACAGTTTTTTTAAATAATACATTAAAGCATCTTAACATATCAGCTTTATAATTACGAACCATCCCCTCTGCAACCCGATCACCTGAAGATAATGTTGATATTGGACAATCCTGCAATTATCAGTATGCTTTTTACTTTCAACCACATCTATTTATGGCAACTTGGTATTGTTAGCCAACAGCAATACTTTAAATAGGGTTAAGTTTCATTAGAGTTATGACAAGATACAGTTAATAAAAAAAGGAACTTTAATTGCAGGTAATTTCATGAAAGCAAGATTTATACACACATATGCATGCAATCAGGGAACACTGCTTCATGCATCGGTATCAAACCTTGAATACTGATGTAAAGGTTCTCAATTGGTAAATCTCCCTCTTTTTAACAGCTGACTCATTATGAAATCTGTCCGCCCCCACCTCCTGACCCACTTCTGACCTCACATTAACTGCAGATGCAGCAACTTTACTCACGTAGTGGTAAACTGCCAGCTTGAGATCTTCTGCTACTTAGAGTCCCTTTACTTGTGAAATGAGCATCAGATTTCATCCCTTAGTTTACACAATTATCCTCCTCTGACCACTACATTTCATGTCTGTGAGCAAAAAGTGGCATCGTAGGGTTTCCTGCATTGATATTCAGAAATGTTATTAAAAAGCTTTGCTGGGGAAACATTGAAGAGAGAGTGCTTAACGAATGTGTGGGCACAGGATAACATTCAATCAGGACAATTGTAAACAACGTAGCGGAGGCACTCGAATTCAGGTTTCCAATCCAAAAACAAACCCAGTATGAAAATGACCTAAATCCAACATTGTGACAGATCATTAGCCCGACATGAGAGAAAGAAAAGAAACAAAGAAGCGAACTGAGGATAAACAATGTGAAGTAACCAAGTATTAGTGAATACCCCACAGAGAACACTGAAAGGGACAGTTTGGAGTAGGGTTGTTCCATAGTCAGTATTTACTTACAGTCCAACAACAATCAAAAATACATTTCCCTAAGTGTTTGATATACTGTTTTACCTTTCTATTAGACATGTATACAGTCTATTTTTCTCTCGCCAAAGCCACCAGACTCCATACATTTAATTTGTGTATGTTCCATGTTTGGCTTTGACAACGGCATGCATGTAGATGGACAACACCGTTTTCTCAAGGCTGTCTCACAGCAAGGTAAGTTATAAAAAGTATGTTGAATATAGCATAAACTTGATCGTGATTTTTTTGGGTTTTCTTTTGTTTTGCTGACGGACTGTTTCCACAGCAGTACATTTCTTTGAAAATGCGTGTGAAGTTCTGTCTGCTTCTCCTGACCAGCGGTGTGCCACAAGTGATCTAAAGGATGTTATACTCTGACTGTGGATATATACCTCATAGCACCCTGCTTCAAAACGTACAAACCAATATTTGAAATCGAGATGAAGAAGTGTTTGATTTTGAAAAAGTCTGTGGCAGCATGTTGGTGAAGATACAGCTTCTATGACAAGGTAATTCAATACGATGTTGCACCCTGTGAATCACAGCCGTTGACTTGCGTCTACTCTCCCAAACAGGCACGGTGATTGGAAGGCCTGTGAGGAGCCCATGACATGATGGTAATTTTCATTACTCGGGGTTGGAGTGCGTGCGTGACTGACGCCATTAGAGAAAGTGCAATTACAGTAGGCTTTGGTGACCTTGCTGACTAGTGGAGGTCACGGCTTCTCATTAGAGTGTGGTGGAAGGCAGCCCAGTGTCTGCACTGTGCCAATCAATAAGAGCGTAGCTTGGTCGGAGCTAATCATAGCTTTCACGCAGCCTCACGCCCTGCCACCCCCCATCACCACACATCCTTCCTCTGTTCCACCTTTTAGATCCCTTATTACCACCGCGCTAAGACCTTTTTCAGGAAATTACTTTGAACACATAGTATATAACAACCCTTGCTGTTAAATACCAACCAACTATGTGCAATATGTGCTATATATATATATATATATATGCCGTTAATAACTGTGCAATATATACCTGGCTGCTAAATCCTAAGAGCTGTTACAGGATGCATATTTTGTAAATTGTGTAACTTTTTGTTTTATTCTATTTTGTATTATAACTTTTTTTTAAACTTTAAAGGCCCTGACACACCAAGCAGTCACCAGAGGACTCGCCGACGGTGACGTCGGCTGTTGCCTGGCCGTGTTCTCCTGCGTCTTGGCCATGTGTCGCACGGGAACACACCGCAAAGACTTCAGTGCGTGAGTGGCAATAACTCTCCTTACCAGCAGGCGGCGGTAGTGTGTATTCGTCATTCAAAAGAGGCAACAACCGGAAGACAGAGAAGAAGAACAGACTGCGTGATATAAACAACAACAAATAGCGTGTGCAAACTGGAGCCTGGTGGTTATGATCCACTGCTGTCTGCCCGTCTTTGGTGCTCCACAACTACCCGAAGTCTCCTGTACCGGGTTCGCAGAGAATCCCACTTTTTCCTCAGTTCTTTCTCTGAAGCACACAAATAAACGATGTAAGCATTGTGGCTAGTTAGCATGTCCAATTCATATCTATATGCAGTGCCAAACTGCACAGCTAGCAACAAGATAACAACAAAACACAAGGTTGAAATAATAAATTACATTTCACGTTAACGTCACTGTACGCTGGCAAACAATAAAAAAGCCAACAGTATCTGCTAAAGAGCTCAATTGATGAAAAAGATAATCTTACCCGAGAAACCAAGTTGCGTTTCAATCTCTCGCCAGAAACCGGTTTTCACTACTCGGTTAGAGTAACTTTTCTCCGTGATATCGTACAGAGCTGGCCTCTCCTGGATCAATGTGATGAGCAGGTCTTCGTTTGCGTCATTCCAGATCGCCATGATGAGATGAAAATGAATATCAGTCTGTGTGTGCCTTCTTAAATCGTTTGTTTACGTCCCTCACTTCCGTTTCGCTTCTGCACTGATTCGCTAGCTGAACAGCCAATCAGAGTGATTGTTTGGTCCGACTGCCAGACCCGACGCATGGCCGATTCAACATGTTGAATCGGCCATGCATCAGGTCTGGCAGTCCAAATAAGGCGTGTCACGGTCGACGGTTCGGGACACACCAAATTGAGTTTGGGCGACAGGACACGCTTCGTCTCCCGACTTACGAGAACAGCCGATATCGGCCTGGTGTGTCAGGGCCTTTAAGGTCACCACCATGCTATTTTTAGGCAATAGCATAGGTCTCAGATATATAAGAAAAATATAAAAAACATGTCTATGAAGTGTTTTGATCAAAAAACCAAACAGATCACCCATTCTAGCCATGTCTCATATCCCTCTATTTCTCTTCCTGTTCCAAAAGTGCTGATTCTGGGTATAAACAGGTCTCTCTTGAGAATGAGACCCTGTGTCTCAGTGAGATTGTTCCCTCTATAAATAAAGGCTAAATACAAATAAAGCTTTTTTTTTTTTAAACTGAAACAAATAAAAAATAAGAGGGGGCGGAGCTTATGCCGGCTCATGCGGGACCTGGCAGATACTGTCTAAAATGCTGCAGAGATGAAACGCAAGGATTATTAGATCAAGGATCATTTCTGAAACAGTATGGAGCTCAAAGGCTTTCTCTCTTGCCGGTTATACCACAAGGTGAGTTCCTTTTTTATTTCCTGCTTCTTCACACACATGCTCTCTTCAGTAGGCCTACAGGTTAGCTCTGTGTTAGCGATGCTAATGTAAACACCGACCATATTACGTTCAAAACAGTCGGGCATTGTTTCTGATAGCAACGTTTCTGATAGTGCTGTGGGTCCACCGCAGATTTGACGTCATATCGGCCGCAAATCTGGATCAGCTCCGTTGTATCCCCGTTTTTATAGATTTGGGTACGGAGGAAAAGAGAGAGGATTTTATTTTCTGACGCTGCGTGAGTTCCTCCACACACCGGGGACACATATTTATTAGGGCCGGGACTCGATTAAAAAAATTAATCTAATTAATTAGAGGCTTTGTAATTAATTAATCGAAATTAATCGCATTTTTAATCACATATAAATATTTGACCTGAGAACAGTGAGAAGCAATTTTTTTCACATGGATTTTAGTATACCATTAGGCGCATTCACACACCGCAGTACTTTTCCCCACAAAGGTTCATGAGAATTTAGTTCATGAGAACTCTTTGAACCTGGGGGTGGATTAGGCAAATGAAGCCGCTGACGTCACTTCTTCTTCTTCTGCTTTGGGTTTACTGGCAGGCCGCAAACCACTTCACGGCGTATACTGCCGCCCAAAGTCCCCGGCCGGAAGTCCCCGGAGTTGGGGACTGGCTTCAGTAGAAGCCGAGTAAATCGCCAGAACGCCGACACCTCCTCATCTCCACCGCTCCCATGTTTTATTTTGTGTTGCCATAAGTTAGTCTCTCTGCGTTTCTGCGCTGGGCTAATGCTAATAATGCTAATGCGAGGATAATAAAATGGCGGCTTCACAAAACTTTTTGGGAGTTTTACGGGGCGTCGTTTGCAATCCGCCCAGCCAATCAGAAATATAGCTCTTTTCTCACAAGAGAGCCGTACGAAAGTCCCTGCTCTCTAGCAGCTCTCTGCAATCTAGCAGGGACTTTCGTGGGGGTAAAAAGGTTCTCATGAACTAATTTTAGTACCGGCTCTTTTTGGTGTGAACGCGATAAAAGAGGCTAACGTCCACGCTAGCTTCCACGCTAGCTTCCACGCTAGCTTCCACGCTAGCTGCTATATGTTTTGCATTGAGGTGATACTTGAGGCTTGATGTGCTGCGGTGATATGCGAATTCCTTTTTGCATAATTTGCACACAACCGTGCTCTTATCGACGCTTCCATCCGTCCGATTTTTAAAACAACATTTCCCACTGTTGTTTGTTGTTGTCTGAAGTCATGAACGTTAGTTGGTGCTCCAGTATAATCGGTACGCCTGAAACTCATCCAGTGAGAAACGTTCCGCGGTGCAAAAATAAGTGCGATTAAAATGCGTTAATTTTTTTAACGCGTTAATTTTTGTGTAATTAATTAATCTTAATTAACGCGTTAAAGTCCCGGCCCTAATATTTATGTATAAAAGACATAAAAAGTGCATTTTGCATGATAGGTCCCCTTTAATACTTTTTTATGCATGCTTCTATGTAATATTAAGTTGTCAACGTAACATAAATTCCCCCTCTGTGGGACTAATGAAGGTATTCTGATTCTGATTCTGATATAGTATGGTGGATATGTGGCAAAAGCATACAGGAAAAATATAGATAAGTAAAGCTGTAATACAACCTTAGTTTACACTGATGAAAGTTAAGCAAAATTGCATTTATATGTATGTAAATAATTCATTACAACAGGCAATTACATCACATTAAGTTGAGTAAATGTGCAATTTTACGTTCCAAGGTGTGGATGAATGTGATGTAATTTTTAAGAAAAAAAGGCAAAATATACCAAAGCTCTGGTTTTGTAACTTCAAATGGTCAGTTCAGGTGCATCATTCCTCTGATTTGTATTTATTGGCCAAGACTCTGAAACCTGGGGGTGGTTTTAAAAGTTTCTCTCAGATTAGTCTCAGTGTGCACTTCTGAATGATGTATGATCAGAGGTTTTGAACATCAGGTGAACTGATGCCAAGAAAAAAACTGATAGCAAAGCTTAAGATTTTTGAAAACGTTAGTCTGTGTTTGAGATGGAGAGGTGATGTAATCTATAGACATCTATTCTTAACCACCCTGGATGCTGTCCAGATTTATCACCAGAGATACCTGCAGACATACGCACGGCACTAGATAAAAGTGGGTCATGTCTTAACGTGAGAAGACGTGTATTGATTTGTGTTTATTTATAAATCTCCTCTCCATCAATTGCCAGCATATCTGTCCTTTTTGGACCGAAGTGTTGGAGTGTAGAAATGCTGATCCTTGTGCACCATATTTACTTGTTTCCTTCATGTGGATGTTTTAATTGAATTTGGCTAATATAATTAATATACTTAAGATATCAAACTATCAAACACATCATTTTATTTTGATCGTAATGAAGATGTCTATCTTTTACATTGCATTGCATTTAGCTGAAGCTTTTATCCAAAGCGACTTACAATAAGTGCATTCGACCAAGAAGGTACAAAGTTGAAGAAAACAGAATCATATAAGTACATTAGGTTTCATAGAGCCAAAACATTTCAAGTGCTACTCAACTGGCTTTAGATAAGCCAGTCCTTTATTAGTATATACGTGCTTTCTTTGTTAGTAATTGTATTGCTCGAAGTGGAGTCGAAAGAGATGAGTTTTTAGTCAGGATAGCAAACAGACGTGTTTTTGCTGATAGGAACTTGGGTCCCCCTCGCAGTGAGGGTGCAGCGAGCCGTTTGGCTGATGCAGAGCGGAGTGCACGTGCTGGGGTTTATGGTTTAACCATGTCCTGGATGTAGGAAGGGCCAGATTCATTCACAGCATGGTACGCAAGTACCAGTGTCTTGAAGTGGATTCTAGCAGTTACCAGAAGCCAGTGAAGGGAGCGGAGGAGCGGAGTGGTGTGGGAGAATTTAGGAAGGTTGAAGACCAGACGAGCCGCTGCATTCTGGATGAGCTGCAGAGGTCGGATGGCACATGCAGGTAGACCAGCCAGGAGGGAGTTGCAGTAGTCTAGGCGTGAGATGACGAGAGCCTGGACCAGAACCTGCGTCACTTTCTGGGTCAGGAGGGGACGTATCCTCCCGATGTTGTAAAGAGTGTATCTGCAGCAGCGGGTTGTAGCAGCGATGTTTGCAGTGAAGGACAGATTGTTATCTAGGGTCACACCCTATCTATTACAAAGTCATTTTTCTCATTTGTTGTCTTGAGTTTATTCAAATTTAAACAGGTTTACAAATTCATCATTTTATGAATGTATCATTCACCATAGTTTGTCTATCAAAAGCTACATATTTAAAGATGTCAGATGATAACATGTTCAATAGGTGGAAATTGAACACAAATTAGTTACGTACCCTTTGATAGCACCAGTGTGTTGTCTCAAGGTATCAGGCTTCAATTATAAACCCCAAAATAAATGTTTTAATTCTGTTTTGCATAACTGTATTCACTGTCTGAGTGTCGTTGGGAGGTCTATAGCTCTTGTCTTGTTAGTGAATATGAGGCCTGGTCCACAGGAACAGGTATTTTATGACCATGGTTGAGTCCTTTGATGTTTGTCAATATAGTTAACATTACTGTACATTTATGTGTAAATATGTAAAAAATATTGTTTCTATATTGTACTTGGCTATGTCTGCCTTTCATTGATATATTCATTCCGCAGGTGCAGCTTCTTAAAATGTTCATCATGGCCGGATTAAAACAATGGCTCTATATTTCAATGATCTAAAACGCTGAGTTGCTGCAGAGGAAAGGCTCAAATCCAAAGTAAAAGCTATAGAAAAAAATACCCTTGTACATTGGGACTAAGACCAAGACTAATCCATTCTGTCATCATGTTACTGTTCATCATTCATTACGGTGAGTATAGGTTTGCACATGAGATGGTTCATAATACTCCTTAATGTTGATTTTGAACTGTCAGCCATCTTGACCCAGCATCAGAAGCTGACCAGCAGTCACGGTTCATGCAATCCCCAAGAGGCATCTCCCCAGCCGCTATAACCCAGAGCTGGGGTTAAATTCTTGGAGAGGCGAACATCATATATATAAAGGGACTACATGCGCTGAATAAGCTAGGTGCCACAGCAGCTGCATGCGCTAAATAACCGTTTACTATGTGAACTAGAACCCCCAAAAGCCAGGAGAACTTTTATTCAGCAGTTTTCCACCTGTCATCAATCGAGATTAGCTCTTATGAGCGGAGGAACTGATAATGCTTCGTCGTTGTGTGTAGCAGTGCTCTGTCCACGGGGGTGTGAGGTATGCAGTGTGGCTTGGGGGCAAGCAGTCAGAAAAACAGGCAGTGAGCCAGTTGTCTGCAGAGACAGAGGGGGAGGGGAGGTCGGACAGAAGACTCAGATCCGCCACGGCTCCTTCCTCACTGTTTGCACTCCAGTGGTTTAGTCGGTAGACCCGCCTGTTAAATCAAAGGTCCCCTTTGACAAAGACTGCCAATTACGCCCAGATGAGAAGCCCCCCCACCCTGTCCCTTTCGTGCTCCCACCCGGGTTTTGTCATTGTCTACTCTGTTTTATCTTGCTGCGACTCTTTTCTGTCTTGCTCCGTCTGACTTATTTCTCCAGGTCTCGGTCAAATGGGAAAACACTGTGTTGCATCTTTGATCTTCTCCTGGTGTCTCTCACTCAGCCCCTCTGAAGAATGAAGAAAGCCACATAAAGATTATTTTGTTGGCGATGGCAACTGCAATTGTAGAATCCCATGGCTGTTGTGGCTTTTTGTGCCTTGTGTTGTTAAATGTTGATAACAACAGGGTCAGGAGGGTCATGACTTTTTGATTGCAGCATTGTGGGTCCGTCCAGATACTGATCCAGAGTAAAATATCTCAACAACTATGAAATGGATTGCCATGACATTTTGCACAGACATTAACGGTCCCAAGAGGATGAACTTTAGATTGCTTTTACTTTGTGTACAGCTACACCATCCTGTACAGAATTGAGGACTTTGCTAATACTTTGGTGTTTTGTGCTAATTAGGGAAATATGCACAGGACTGTGTTTTGTGTTGTGGTTCAAGCTGCTTTCTTAAAACATTTGGTTTTAAGAAAACCTTGAATTTGCCTGAGTACATTTTTCTAACCTTACTTTTTCCGCCATTAAGCACATGCCTTGAATACATTTTGAATACAGCAAATATAACTTAACCAAGTGTGAAGAGTAAATTAATGGGGTGGATTTTTCGCCATATCTTTAGTGCTTTCTATTTCATGCAGCAGGACCGTGTATGTGAGGTCACTTAAAAACAATCCATAGTGCCCATGTAAAAAGCTGTATAAGGGTTTGGCTACACAGGCAACTTTATTAGGAAACATTCAGTATTTGGACGCAAAATTAGACCAGGCTCACTTTCTTTAGGAATTTAACATTCATTATCAATTATATTAACATAATTAACCCAACTCAGTGTACAAAAGGGAGATTTGTGGATGAAAAGTGGCTCTTTGGTTTGGTGACTCGTGTTGAATCCTGGCTGCGACATTAAGAATTCAACTCTTTATGCTGTTCTGTCAAACACTGAGAAGTCTGCTGACAATTGTACTTCAGCGTGCACCAATGGAAACAGTCGCTTTGGAAAGACAACCTTGATCACTTCAATGTGACACAGTAAAAGCATTTATACAAATCTTCAAATCAATTTACCAATCCTTTCATTTGTAAAACTATTCCAACAAACAGTGTCTTATAAATTGATTTTTTAAAATGTAATTTGCATGGTAAATGATAAATGGACAGCATTTATGTAACGCTTTAACTACTTATATGACAAAGTGCTTTACAATTTGACTCTGACTCACCTATTCACACAAGCTCCCTGTCGCACACTGATGGCGGAGGAGCTGCCACGAAGGCCCCTTCCTGCCCATCGGGAGCAATTTGGGGTTCAAGGACACTTGGACATAAGTACAGGAGGAGCAGGAATCACTCCGCTGTGATTAACGACGATCGCTCAAAATCATGAGGCACAGCGGCAGGATCGGAATATTTAGCAAGATACAGTCATACACTATAACCAAAGTTTTAGTCTGTGAATTATTATGATCCATCCTTGAGTGAAAATAGAAGTGGTCGTGGAGGCCGGCCCTCCAGAAAAATAAATAGATGATGTGAGGAGTTCTTCATTATTTAGTGGAATGTTAAAGGCATACAACATCACTCAAAATACATTCAAAGTTAGGGAAAAGAAGGTGGATGGACACAAGATTATAGCAGGCTTAACAAAGCTAAACACAAAACTGGCAATGAATACTGTAAACTAGGGCTGAACGGTATACCGTGTCATGGCGATAACCGCGGTATGCACATGCGCGGTATTCACACCGCAGGGACGTGCGGTTTTATTCATTTAAAATGAAAAAAAATGCTAACGCACTTTAGCACAGAATTCAAAATAAAGATACCCTTATCACTTATCGAAACTGCACATACAATATATCCGATTAAAGCTGAGATTCCACAGATTATTTAAGTATAGTATCTAAACGATCCGATCTCGCAACAGGGGAAGCAAACAGACATCACAACACGTACCTTTTACGGAGCTTTTAAGGGAGAACGTCTCACGGTAGCTGTCAATCTGATCAAAAGACGTGTTCAATGGTATTACAACGAGAAAGAAAAAACGCGGCTGAATCGGTTGATCCATAGGTTGATAATGTATCTGTGGCTTTGAAGCAATTGTTTATAATCCATAATTCCATTTTTATGTAAAAATCGGAGCACAAAAGTTAGCTGCTAATGGTAGCCACCGGTTTTTGGCTACGCGTCACTCTCACTCCTTATTTGTTCATGTGTTGGTGTGTGTAGAACTTCCCCTGCATGCACAGCAAACCACCAATCACAATCATTCTTGATCAGATCACAGCAGGCCCCGCCCCGCTAGTTTGCAGACCATCAAAACACTGGTAAAAAATGAGCGATAAAAGCGGTAAAAGCTTTAGGAATCCAAAGTACAACATATAATAAGTACTCTGTATCATGATTGATGCAAAACAAGTTATATTTGACCTTTTTAGACAGATTTAGCAAAAAAAACCTCTTCTGGGGCCATTTGGGTGGATTTTCCATATCTCTGGCCCACCTTACTGGATTGTGACATGTGACATCTCTTTCTGACCGTCAGAGCCAATGGAATCGAGGGGAAATCACACATTCCTTATTTGGTAATGTGTGTGTGTGAGACTTCCGGATCGCCAAGACCGGAAGCAGCAGCTACCATTGCAGCTACCAGTGGCTACCATTAGCAGCTAACTTTTGCGCTGCGATATTTACATAAAAATGTAATTATGGATTATAAATTAAATCATTTTTTTATACAGAGACGTTAAAAACCTATGGATTAACCTATTCGGCCGCATTTTTTTCTTTCTCGTTGTAACGCCATTGAACACGTCTTTTGATCAGATTGACAGCTACGGTGAGACATCTCCCCTCGAAGCTACGTAAAGGTACGTGTTGTGATGTCTGTGTTTGCTTCTCCTGTCCGAGTTCAGATCACTCAGTGATGATACTATATACCTAAATAATCTGTGGAACCTCATCTTTAATCGGATATCTTGTAAATGCAGCTACGATAAGTAGTAATAAGGGTACTTTTATCTTGAGTTCTGTGCCAAAGTGCGTTAGCATTTTTCGTTCAGGGGTAATTTAGATGCTTCTTATGAGACTTGTGTTTTGTTTTGGTATAAAATGGTTTGTATTGTCAGTTAGCTGAGATTATTTCCATTAATCTGGTATAACACATTAATAGGTTCTTAAATATTACGATCCCCTGAGACACTGTCGTGAAAAAAAAAGTAAAGTACCCGCCGGGACTTTGGGGTTTAACAGGTTAAAAAAACCGCGATATATAGGCCTACCGCAGGGGGGGAAAAAACCGCGATGTCAGTTTTTTTCAATACCGTGCAGCCCTACTGTAAACCATAAGTAAGTATATGACAGTGCTAGATTGTTCCAAAATGAAAAGGATGTATTTCACAGACTCAAATCAAGAACCAGCATCTTCAGAATATATACTGCCATACTTCAGAAGCACTGAATCACTCTTGATTATGAATTAAGACTCGTTATGAAACAGGTGTCGACACTGACTGTAAAATAAAAAGTCAAAATGGCAACAAAAAAAATCAAAAAGAACATCTCATGTAAGTTAGGACATATCTATATTATCACACAACAGAAGCAGGAAACAAAAAGCTTACATTTTCTAACGGTTTTGGTTAAAATGTTGTCTGACAGGCCGGCTGCTTGCTGTGTTGTTGATGTCTGTGCATCGCTCAGTCCACTGGCTGCCTGTGGTTGTTGGTAATGGATTGTAAACCCCGGTGCAGGCTTACAGTGATCCGAGGGAGCCGCGCCCCGTCCCTCCAGGCGATGCACCCGCCCTGTACTCGTACTCTACGCTCTGCTTCCCTCCCTTTGCCTGGCCTTTCTTTCTCTGGTTAGCAATCCACTCAGCACCAACTCTTCTACCCTACAAATCCCAAACGCTGCAATGACCTTCCTGCATAGCCTTGAATAGCTGAGTCACCAAAAACACCCCACCATCCTAAAAAAGTATACCCTTAAAAGCCTTGATTCTTCTTTCCGTACATTTTCTATATCCTTTTTGTATCCTCTATTTAAAAAAACCTCTTATTTCATCTGATTAGCTCCATAGCTCTTTTGTGCCTAGCATGTGTGAAAAATGGCAGTAATTAGAGTTAGTAATCTGCCATTACAGATACAACCTTAACTGATCAAACTCCTTCTAAAGTATACAGCCATTTATCTTTCTCATAATCTGAGTATCAACTTGATATCTTAAATATGAAATGTACTATATATATTTAATAATAACAATAGATTACATTTTTATTGCGCCTTTCAAGGGACCCAAGGCCGCTTTAGATGCTGTGAACAACCAACCAAACAAACAAACAAACAAACAAACAAACCAACAAACCAACAAACAAAAAGGGCAAATAATAAAGTAAAAATTAAATAAATAGCAGTGGGAGTGGAAGCAGGGGTCTCATCAAACTTCTTCAAAAGCCACTCATCTTTTAACGTTTTAAAACCAGCAAGTCGACCTGCCTGCTTTTGTCAAATTAGCAATAGCGTCTTTTATCCATAATATTTGATAATATTTGATATATTTCAGAGTTGACAGAGCTAGCTTTCCCCCACTGCTGCATCAGGGATAAGTATGGAGCTCAGAAACCTCATGAATATCCGGGAGCAGGCGCTCAAGAGAGGATATTGAGAGAACCCCACCAAGCCAAAAGCCAGCTCAACAAGGCAATCAGACTGGAGAGTCAGGTTGCCAACAATGACTCACAGTACAGGAAAAGACTTCTTCCCCTCACTCGCCAACAACCCCAACTCCCTTTATTGTCCTACGGAGCAATACATCTCCCCTGTTCAGCCCCCCCACCACAGAGACGTCCGAACTAATCTATTTTACTGCAAGAGATGTATGATTGTGTCATCAGTAGCGACCGTTGGTTATATGTGTATCAAATATAATCAAGTCAATTCCTCTCCACTTCACACGTCAAGGTTTTGTCAACTGATTCATTTATGTAGAAAAGGACGGTTTCGCTGTGACGCAAAAAACCCAGGTGCTATACTAAAATAATATTTTGAAGGAAAACAAACAGCTGTTTAGTTTGGTCTGTGGGACCATGGACTCGTTAACACTTCAACAAAGATCTCAGATTTAGTTAGAATTCATTGAAATAAATACAATTTTTAAAAAAAGTGTGCTTTACAGAACTCCTTGAACAAGTAGTTGTATCTAAAACTTCATAATGAACCTGATTGTAAGGAGTAAATACATGATATCAATAATCTGATCTGGTCTGTGCATCCGATCATCAGATCAAGGGGGAGTGCTGGGGAACCCAGTTCGAAACCCGCTCCTGCCGCCACTGCGTCAGGCCGTTGTGTCCTTGGGCAAGACACTTCACCCAGATTTGCTCCTGTGGGTAATGTCCACAGTACATGTATAATACCAATGTGTACTTGTAAAAGCGCCTCGATGACCTCGAGGCGTGAAGATGGACGGTGTGGCGCAGTGCGCTGTGCAATGATCATCAGATCAAGGGGTGAAACCCGCCGCTGCTGCGTCTGTAAAGCCGGTGTGTCCTTGGGCAAGACACTTCACCTGAACTTGCTCCTGTGGGTAATGTCCACAGTATCTGACCATTGCATGTATGATATATGTGTAATGTGTGTATATGTAAAGCACTTTGAGTCATTGAAAAAGCGCTATAATAAATGTAAGGAATTATAATCTAAAAGCAGTTTCTACATTGTCATGGTAATCAGCAGGCTTGAGGAGTAACAGATTACATGTAACATACTTGAGTAATCAGGATACCAAATAAAAAGTGTTCCCTTACATTCACATAAATGAAGACGTATCGAGATTACTTTTGCATTTATCAAAATGGAGGCTATTAGCAGAGTTACGATGTCACTAATGAGCAAATTGTGTTTTTTGTAAAAGCAGCATTATATGTATTCTTTGTAAACTGTCCTGTACTGTTGGCTGCATTTAATAGCATTGCATTTTATATTGAGCCTCAGATGACATTACTTCTATATTTTGATACTCAGATTAGGTTAATAATTACATTGTTTTGCAGGTAATTGTAACGGAATACATTTTTAAGGTAACCCTCCCAACCCTGGTAACCAGCGCGACCATTTGCAGCATCCCGGCTCCCACTAACAATGAGGGAGAAGCAAAATGAAATGGGCCGGTCTGAGTGGGTTCACTCTTCAGTGGGGGAGACAGATGCTTGTTTACTGGCCTCATTATGTCAGCAGCTGTCCGGAGCAGGTCACACTCTGGTCCACTGTCCACCTACTGAGACCCATAAGTCCAGCACCTGACAACGGACACACTGTAAAGGCGTCCACATGAGAAAAGCTTGAGAGGCTCTTCATTTAAATTGCTGTCACCTGGCCTCTATGTGTCCAAGTGTAATTGCAGCACAGACCAAATAATGACCTGATGCAGTCATTAAATCAAAGCTGTAATGTGTGTGTGTTTTTTGACAACATTTATAAAATAAATACTCACATATTTTGCTTTTTTGTGTTACTCAACATCAACGAAAATATGAAATCATTTCTCAAATTAAGCCATGTGAAACTTCCTGTGTAAACAACACATTTCAAATCTGTTTATTTAATATTTTGTCCACATACCACCGGCCTTTTAATAGATTTCTCTAAAGCTAGCACTCAAGTTGTCCACAGAAATGTTTTGGAATTGGTTCGGCTGAGAATATATAACTATTTTACTCACACATTGGGAATCAATGAGGTGATTGTGGGAATTATCTCCCACTTTGTGTGTCTTTTGCAAGGTCTTTTTGCACTTTTAACCAGGAAAGAATCTGTAATTGCTGAGAAATTATCCTTTTGTTAACAAATATGTTTAATCCAACACCCTAATAATCATTTTTAATGTGCCTACTGCATATTCACGGTCATGCTTCCGCCCAAAATGTGCACACGAGTGTGTTGTTTTTCCTCTCTGCAGTCCCCACATCTATAATCCCTTTTATTGAAATCCGTGTCACCTAGCCGCCTGCGCAGTCCAGCACCCTGAAGCATTAGACGGCTGGCATAGTGACGGGCACTGCAGTAAGAGAGGGAGAGGGAGAGACAGAATGTCTTTCATTTAGTTGTGTAGAAGGCTTTTTAACATCTAGACAAATCTGTGGTGTAAAAGTCTCTCGAGGGCTACAGGCAGCTCATCAGTAGGGTCTACAACACACATATCTGAGCCAGGGGAATCACCTACATTTTCACTGACAGTGGTACCAAATGTTGATGTGAGCTTGACATCTTCCCTGTTGTTATGGCAGCACACTGTCACCAGGCTGCCCACACTGTTGGTCAGGAAGATGGAGTCGTGGTGGGCATCAACGCTTCCTGTTTCCCCCACAACATTTTGTCTTCCCTTTTTTTAAAGCACACAGCAACAGTAGGCTGAGTTTGGGTATAAGGATTGAGATGGAGAGGGTGAGGTTGGTAGCCCACGCCACAAGGGAGGTGGAGAGAAGACAGAGAGAACGAGAGAAAGGAAAGCCAGAGGGTGAGAGGAAGAAGGGAGGATTGAGCGGAGGGAGTGCGAGGCAATTTTGCAAACCTGTGGCACATTAATTATTAACAAAGTCGGGCTAAATGCGTAAACTCTCCTTCCTCATTCTCTCTTCTCCTTTCTTCACACTCACCTCATGCGCAAAACGACGGTCACATACACACACACACACACACACACACACACACACACACACACACACACACACACACACACACACACACACACACACACACACACACACAAAAGCCAGCGAGGTGGCATGTGATGCTCGTAACATGAAATGGAGCATGTCAAAGGGCTGGGGAAGGTGTCAGGCACGAGGCCCACAAAGAGAGGGAGATCAGAGGGGGGGAGTCCGTGAGGATGATGGGAGGCAGGGAAAAGCAGGATGTATACAGCTATAATATATAAAAGAAGGGAGAGGCCGAGAAAAATAAGTGAGTGCAAGACAAAGATATTAACAGCAGGGCAGTGAGAGTGATTGTGAGGAGGGGGAGTTAGTTCTTACAGTAGGGGTGGGTTTTGTTTTTAAGAGCTAATGAGGCTTCCAGCTCTTTTCATGAATAGATATAAACAGAAGGGACATGTGGTCTGACTTTGAAATGGACAAAAGAAGGATGAATAAGGATATTGTGTTCATTTTTTTTTTTTTTAAATAAGTGTGATCTTGTGCAGCAGTTGAGCTAAATTCACCCTTTGTTTGGAGAGCAGATAATCTTTCACGCGGCTCGGCTAGCTGCTAATCATTAATAGGTGGTCAGTCCATTCGGCATTCAGTATTCTCTAATCAATTAGATAGAATGTTGCAACTGCATTACGTGAGCGTGCCTGTGTGTGTGTGTGTGGTGTGTGTGTGTTGAGGCACTGCTTGAGCGGTCACTCTGCCCCTCAGGCGGTGGTGTGTGTTTGGAAGGGAATAGATCCTCCCTCAGGAGTGCAGGGAGGAGATGTGTCTGTATGGTGTGTGTGTGTGTGTGTGTGTGTGTGTGTGTGTGTGTGTGTGTGTGTGTGTGTGTGGTGTGTGTGGTGTGTGTGTGTGTGTGTGTGTGTGTGTGTGTGTGTGTGTGTGTGTGTGTGGTGTGTGTGTGTGTGTGTGTGTGTGTGTGTGTGTGTGGTGTGTGTGTGTGTGTGTGTGTGTGTGTGTGAATGTTCCTACGATACTTTTGCTGCAGTCTGTCCTCTCACACTGAAACACACACAAAGAAAAGGTCCAGACATTTGTGGAGTTTATAAAACATGACCGTCGTTAATCAGACACCGCAGGAGGGTGTGATTATCTTTAAATGTTAAAGTGAACTTTTATGGGTGGCGTTGATGTATAATTTCCACATGATGTAATGCAGTGGTTCCCAAACTGGGGGGCGGGACCCCTATGGGAGGCCAGGAGATCGTGTTTGGTGGGACCAGAAGTGAAATGATTTCAAGGAAAATGCTTATTAATTCCCAGGGAGCAGGTACACTTTCCATTTTCTGCGGAGGCAATTAGACGAGGAGCGCTTAAAAATATTTGTATCTAAAAATAGGAGGATATGTTTGGGGATCACTCATGTATTGTGACATAATCCTTTAATCTGTTATTAAAACAGCGTGTTTTATGTCACTGTTGCATTCAGGATGTACAGTTTAAGTACATACAAAAAAAATACAGAGCCATCTATATTTGTATTTAAAGCATTCTCCTTGTTTGTCAAAACCGAGCTCCTACATTACCCACGATGCAACTCAGCACAATAATGTTATCTACAAAGCTGGGCGATATCCTAATTATATGAAATTGTATTAGGTTGGTTGAAAGCAATAATATTAAATTGAACCTAATATTTTTTTATATTTATTTAAACCTAATATTTTTGCTTCCAATAACTCAATACAATTATCTGTAACCTGTTGACATAATACATTTAATTCAAGTCAACATGCATAACAGTATTGTTAATATGATACATCTTAATAGTGTTCGCTGGCCTCTGTGTCTTACCACAAGTACTGGATACACTTCCAACATGTTTCCACCCAAACAGCAACTGGATTGTATGAAGACAATAGAGAACATTTGATAATCAAACCCTCACTGAGTTTAAGTGGAAATAAAAAGGCTTTTCGTAACAGAACAAAAGGAAATCAGTGTGGAAGTAAGTGTAGTTCATGAATTGATTAGTACCTGTTTTTATTGTTCTTTTGTTCATGATCGTTATATTTCATTCTGCCCAAAGACAAAAACAAAGAAGTGTACTTGGACTAATACAATATCCAATATGCTAATGAACATCAAATAGCCATACATCATATGGCACCTTTATATAACAATGGGCACTTTTGCATCACAATTGGCACCATTAAGAAACAATGGCTACCTTGATGCTTGCAGCAGGGTGTGTGACATTTCTGTGATTTGAAGGGGGACAAATGTCTTCTTTGTTTCTAATTCAGATTAGCATACCGTTTCTTTTGTTGAATTACTGGTTGGTCTTGTGGAGTGGAATGCATTATTGAATATTGGCTAAATGCACTGATGTTTTTGAGAGTCTGGTTTATGTTTCATTTAATCATTTCTGCTAAATTAAGAGCAGAAACAATCTTGAAAATGTCAAAAATGGTGACTGGTAGGCTGCAGATTCTAATGTACCTGACCATATCTCTGTTTTGCTTAAGAAAGATGTGTCTATAACTGGAGTTCCTCAAAAAAGCATTTATAACATAAAAATGTCTCCTGTGTTATGTGACCAACTGAGGAGTCCCATCAGGGAAGAAGAGACTTCAGCCATTACCTGTTCCAGTCCAAATGCACCGCACTGTGCGAATTTGTCATTGGTAGCAATAATGCCATGTTGACTTATATGCATGAGAAAACTTCAGACTTGGGCAGCGGCCAGTAGCTCAGGCGCTCCACATCACCTCAGAGCTTTACGCCTTTACATGTGTCACAGCCCCTTAAATTAAATGGACGCGGAGATGCTTCATCGTGAGTGGACGCTAATAATATCTCTATGAGAATTAGCTATCAAGTATCAGGGGTGGGAAGTAGTGGAGTACAAATACTCTGTTACTGTACTTAAGTACATTTTTCTGGTATCAGTACTTTACTCCACTACTTATTTTTCTGACTACTTTTTACTTTGACTTCTTACATTTTGAACACAAATACCTGTACTGTCTACTTCTTACATTTTCCAAACAGGCTGGTTCCTTTAGTTTGAATGTGTGTTTGGTGCGTGATCATTATTATTTAGGGTCATTGCGTGCCTATTGATTTGAACACGATCCGTGTATCCATAATTTCCTGGTCTTCTCTAAAGAAGAGGGACCAATGAAAACGTTGTCATGTTGCCGTTGTTCAGCATGGAAACATTAATTAGCTAACAATGACATTATTGTTCTATTAATATAAAAGGAGGTCAGGTACTCTTTAAAAGGGTACTTTTTACTTAAGTACATTTGGAAGCCTATACTTTTTTACTTTTACTTGAGTAAAGAAGTTTAGTCAGTACTTCTACTTTTACCAGGGTATTTTTAAACACGAGTATCTGTACTTCTACTTGAGTAAAGGATGTGTGTACTTCTGCCATCTCTGTCAAGTATTGCCAAAAAAATACCCAAAAATTCACAAAATGTTTTCTCAGAGACAATCATGATGGTTTACCTTGATTTTGTCTGGGCCATATAAATAAACAAGGCTCCTGCTCTCTTCTTTTCCTGTCTCTCACATGCTCCCTCAGTCACTCAGGACAACATGTCCCTGCATGAAGACGCAGCCGTCCTCCACGCTCTGAAAGCAGGTCAATCTCATAGACTCCCATGTTAAAATGCTCAACTTTACAGCAGAAATCAACATAAGTACACCTTTCAGCAGGGTCGCCAACTTTGTGTACCTGGCTGGAGTGAGATTTTGATATCATGGGTTTAATTACACATATGCGCACTAAATGACTGTCAGCAGCGGGACCTTAGCATATATATATAGGATATATATACAATATATACAAATACACAATATTGGACACAGACTATAAAGGGCACAAAGTTTCATTCACTAATGAAAGTCAAACACATGTTTGTTTCCACTGTTTTATTGTGTGCCTGTCGCGATAAGCAATTCATTGACTTATCGTACGATAAATAAAAATAAACTCGATAAATTGCCATTTACATGAGCATGTGACTAGCCGTTTGAAAGGATGTACTTGAATTATTATTATATATTATCATTATGTCAGTGGTCTAAAATGGTCATACAACGGTGCCGACAATATTATCGTTTATTGCAATAATTCCCGGGAAAATGTATCCAACAAAATTAATTATCGTTTAATTAATTATACCAACACACTCTCACTCCATAATCGTCCAGGAGCGACGTTTGGTCAGTGTCCGTGGCGTGCAGTTGTGACGCTCCTAGGCTCCTTCAGCTTCATAAAAGGGACGCAAATAGCTTTCAACTGATTGCAATTTATTCCCATCTGCGGCGGGATTTGACGCTCATGGAAGCACGGCATTCGTTTGTGTCGGCTGCCCTTAAAGGCAATGTGAGCGTCCATTCTCATTGGATAACGGAGAATTGTACACCCGGAAGTAAGTATTCCCCTTACTGTCGATTGATTTTACAGTGATATCTGCACTACTCATCGACTAAAAAACACCAGTTTATCCTTGTTAATTACACAACATTGATTGGTTTAAATTGTGTGCAATGCTTTTGTATTTTTCCCCTTCGATTCGGAGAAACAAATATTTTTTCGGAGTAAAGAATGGCAGAAGACACTACACTACCCAGAATCCCCAGCTATCGTTTAGGACTACACCATGTGCTCTGTTTGACAAACCCCGTTTTTTTTCACCATTCATTCCAATGGCTGGCGTCTATGTCACGTGATCTTCAAATTTCTCCCTGCAGAAAAAAAAAACATGGCCGAACTTCGTTTTATTCTCGGTGGAAAAGGCCTATTTTAAAGTTAGTTTGGCCATTAAAATGCGTTTTGATGTCATTTGATGCGAGAAATATGAGTTGTTATTTCAGATTATGTGTGCAGTGGATGTACATGATCTTTAGTTTGCTAGTTATTACCAAGATTACTTCAGGAAATTGTGTCCATAGAACGTTTTCTTTGTTACCAAGGTGGTTGCTAGGGACGCTGCTATCGATATTATTTCTGTTATGTTATGTAACTGTTTAATGGTGTTATCTTTATTGCTACCCCCTTCCCCGTCAATGTATAGTGTTGGTCCACAGCGCAAACGTATTAGTTTAACAAAATCTGCATCTAAAGATACGTTATTTTCCCCTGTGCAATTCCAGTCTCACATCTCACAGCACATCGTCATTAACAAATACCGGAAACAGACCGAAAACATTTAAAAAAATAAATAAAAAATACTTTATTCCGAGTGTGCTTGCTTTTCTCTTTGAAAGTCATCACATAACGGCATTGTAATACACGGTTCGGCTGCATTAAATATTACATATCTGCCGTAGTTCTGTATTTATAGAGCCCTGATGAGAAGACTTATAGACAAACATGAGGAACTGAAAACGTGACGTGGATCATAAATATATCAGCCATTAAACAACATCTTACATTTCATTTCACACAATACGTCTCCTTGCAGTATCAACACTAATTCGGCTGACTTTTATATTTGATCCAATTGGTAGGCTGTATTTACACCATAAACGTGCACACCTGATATAAAGGGACACCTAGTGGTTAAAGCATGTTATTGAATTTCATTATTTGTATTATTAGATATTAATAGGATCCCTATAAAGTATATTCATTACTCGTTATTCTCCACTAATAGTTAATTAAAGACTGTATGTAATGACTATTTTGCACATCCCTTTCAAGATTTCAAGATTTTCTAAGGTTTATTGACATATCATATAGGCCTACACAACTATGGTGTAGTTATGCATTGAATGAAAAACTTTGGTCGCAGGTTCCTCAATAGTGCATTACAAGACATCTATCAATATTTGTGCATACCTCCAGCAATGTTAACTATGTTGAAGCACTTATTTTAACTGATATTATACATAATGTATTATACTCTTATAAGATGTATGTAGATATTTCATCTCCGGCCTTGTCAGGTATTGAACAATCAATAAATAAAGAACACAGAATTGTTAAATATAAAACACAGAATTTGTGTGATTATACTAAATGATTTACAAATAAACACCACTGCATATTTACAACTGTTACACATGCTGATGTAACGCAAATGTTCCAACTTGGGATCAATAAAGTATATCTTATCTTAAGCTGATCGATGGCTACTGCCATATTTGCAAAATGTGCCTCTGAAACTTGACAAGTGCATGTTTCAGGCTTATCAATTAAATGTAATGTAATGTTATCAATTAACAACAGGAGGGGTCACAGACATAAGACCAGTTGCTAAATAACGCTCTTCTGACTTTAGCTGGCATGTGGGTATATATATTAATGCTGGGCACAAGCAATTTTCACCCATTTATTAATTATATGTTTTAAATTTGAGTGTTTCCTATCCCCTAAACCTCCAGGGATGTACACAGTTTAATACTGGCAACTTCTTATTATGGGAAATACGAAAACGTCTTTTAAAACTACAACTCCCAGTAGAGACGTGCCATAGATAGAGAACATGTTGCGAAACACAATAGCCAGCATGTGTAGTTCTGGGGACAGGGTGGGGGAGGGGGGGACGCGGTGGACCCGTTCAAATCCAGTTTTGGACAGTCTGCCGTGGTTCCATCCCATTTCAAGTGCTGTTCGAGGCTCGGTGTATCCCTCGGAGCACACTCCAATCACAGAGCTTGAGGACTATCACAGGGTTTGTCAAACAGAGCACATGGTGTAGTCCAAACGATAGCTGGGGATTCTGGGTAGTGTAGTGTCTTCTGCCATCCTTTACTCCGAAAAAATATTTGTTTCTCCGAATCGAAGGGGAAAAATACAAAAGCATTGCACACAATTTAAACCAATCAATGTTGTGTAATTAACAAGGATGATCTGGTGTTTTTTAGTCGATGAGTAGTGCAGATATCACTGTAAAATCAATCGACATATGGGGAATACTTACTTCCGGGTGTACAATTCTCCGTTATCCAATGAGAATGGACGCTCACATTGCCTTTAAGGGCAGCCGACACAAACGAATGCCGTGCTTCCATGAGCGTCAAATCCCGCCGCAGATGGGAATACATTGCAATCAGTTGAAAGCTATTTGCGTCCCTTTATGAAGCTGAAGGAGCCTAGGAGCGTCACAACTGCACGCCACGGACACTGACCAAACGTCGCTCCTGGACGATTATGGAGTGAGAGGGCCCTTCTCACTTCGGTTAAATGGATTCCTTGCGTCCCTCACTTGTGTAGTTTCCCTGCGTTTAGTCCCTCCCACCAGGGAAGCATGGAGGGACGGAAGGAAACCACGAGAAGCAGGGAAATGAGTTTTAAGAGCAATGGGACGTCCTTTCCTCCGGAGCGTCACGTGAAGCGACGTCCGTTTGTGATGACGCTGCACAGCTGATCGTCTGACAGCAGCTCTGTCCCCGTTATTTCCACACACACCCCCGCCTCTGTTGGTACACATTTACTGACACAAACATTTATATCATCTGTTGTAGACCCAAATAAATAAAATTAAATAAGAACTAATTCTCAAAAAAGATAAACGCCGTTCTTAAAATGTATAAACGAACATTAGTTGGATTAATATTGATTAGAGTGCACAATAGAAATAAAATAATTGAGAGAAGAAAAAGAGATATCTATCAAAACCCAGTTAGATTAACATTCATTGGATTGCACACTTTGTTTGTTTGGATATGTAGCAAATTAACATTTTAATAGCACACTGACTGAATGGAAATGACAATAAATGAAAATGTAAAACGAAAAAAGCGATCATGAAAATGTTTCCAAAAAATGAATAAAATGATTTTTGACCACTTTGTTGTTCAGATATATCACATATTTGTAACTAAATGATACATGAATTGAAAAAAAACACAGTATAGACTGAGGAGTGACTCTCGTGAGGTTCATGTATTTTCTTCACTCCGCTGGGAAACGGCTCTCATGTCAAGAAGCATCAGATCAGTGCATGCGCTGCATCGTCCAATCAGTGAGCGATACACAGTAAGGGGGCGGCGCGAGTGTCTGAGGATTTCATCGGAGGATGGTCTGGTGGTTCCTCGATTATAGCTCCTCCATTATCGCTCCTCGCTCCTCCGGCAAAAATAAGGCCATTGGGACGCTACTCAAGATGGCGCAGACAAATCAACTTCCGGTGAGACCGAGACCGAGGAGCGAGGAAATGAAAAATAAGAGAAGTGAAACGCAGCCAGAGTGTGTTGCCTATACATGAAACTTACTCCAAACTGCCAAATATATTAATTAACACACTCACTCTCATATGCCGCGTTCACACCTCGTACTTTGCAGTACTTAGTGCCGGCACATAGTGCCCCGGCACTTATTACCCCAGGGCACTAAGTACCAATCGCGTTCACACCGGAGTACTTTTCCCTGAGGGAAGATTACGCAAATGAGCCGCTGATGTCACTTCGTCTTCTTCTGCTTTGGGTTTACTGGCAGGCTGCAAACAACTTCACGGCGTATACTGCCACCCGAAGTGCCCGGCAGAGGTCCCCGGAGTTGGGGAAGGCTTCAGTAGAAGCTGCTGGGAGTCCCAGCAGCTTCTACTGAAGCCTTCCGAGTAAATCGCCAGAACGCCGACACCTCCTCATCGCTCCACCGCTCCCATGTTTTTTTTTGTGTTGCCATAAGTTATTCTCTCTCTGTTGGTGCGCGGGGCTAATGCTAATACCAAAAATGCAATGGCGGCTTCACAAAACTTTTCAGAGTTTTACGGGGCGTGGTTTGTAATTCGCCCAGCCAATCAGAACTGGGGCACTTTTCCCCCCCAGGATAGTACCACCGCTCTAGCAGGCACTTCAAATGAGGGTAAAAGTTCCCGGCACTAAGTACTCTTTTTGGTGTGAACGCAACATAAGGGGTACTAACGGAACTAAAGGGGAAAAGTACTCCGGTGTGAAGGCGGCTATTTACTCTTTGACTCTATTTTGGCCTAGTAGAACAATAAGCAGCAGACTTTTACTTTTTTATCATTTCTACTGGATCTTAGATCTGCGCATGCGCAATACGGGTCGGGGATTGACCAACCGGCTCCCACTGCTCTGCTGTCTGTTAACGTTGTTAAGAGTGGTGGGGGCGGGTAGGGAGCGTATCGACAGCTTGAGCAGCTGTCAACTCAACATTGTAAATAACCAACCAAAAACGATCGCTGGTTCATCTTGTTTTAGGCGTGAAAATAGTTTGGGCAGCGTGAGAGCGTGAGATTGAGAGTGAAAGCGTGTGTCACACGCCAGATGCGTGAGAGTTGGCAACCCTGCTTTCAGACATGGTAAAACTAGGAAATTATTGGTGTAGAGGTGGGGACTCGAGTCGCATATTTTTTGACTTGAGACTTGCTTGACTAACATTGATAAAAGACTTGACTTGACTTTGACTTGGTATTCATGACTTGAGACTTGACTTAAGCTTGAGACAGATGACTTGAAAGGACTTGACTGTTTAAAATTAAATATTTGCGTTTGTTTTTGTAGTGAGATATTACGTTGAGTTTTTTCGAAAAACGTGATTATAGCGCCATGTGCGCAAACCTGGCAACCCACTAGAAGGCAGGAGTCTCAGTTAACATGGCAGCGGCTAGCTTTACTCCAAAAATAGTGAAGTTTGGATTCAAGGATTATTTTGTCGATGACAGTAATAAGAAGAGAACAGCGGTATGCAGGGTCTGCAGCATAAAGATCAGTGACACGACCACCACAACATCCAACTTCATTCGTCACTACAAAAAACCCCACAGAGAAAGGTGCGTGCTTGTGTTGTGTTAGCTAGAAAGCTAACGTTAAGTTTAAGCTATATAGACTTGGTTTCAAATCGATTAAGCATGGCAAAGAGAAGACAAAACGGTAAATGAACACTAGAACCGCCAAGGGATTCATTTTGACTAACCCTGATACTGACGGGCTGCCAGGAGAGGGAGAGTGAGAGAGGAAAAGAGATGCCTCGTTTATTTCCCCTGTGTTATTATCAGAAGTTACTGTAAACTTTTGAATAATGTAGTTCTATTTTTAGTAGTTTGTTTAAATGTTTTAATTATGTTGTTTTTGTTTGTAGAAGTGCATCATTCCTTGATTTATTGTAAAATGAATCTGAACTTTTTGATCTGTTATGATGATAAACTGAAGCAATTTCTAAATGAACCCAATTAAGTGAGTTTTAAATCGTGTTACTTCGTTTATAAGGAAATTATGAAGAGGAACAAATTAAATGATTTGAAAATGATATCTATGTAGGTGCTGACGCTGTTGGCGGTTCTAGTGTTAACAGACATTTTAATTAAATATGTGTAATGGCAAATGTCATATATGATTTTCTTACCTGGAATTCTGCCTTTTTGAACAGACTTTTTGATTGAGTCCTAGCTATATTGTCTGCAGTTCTAGGGTTAATATGAATCTAATATGATTGTCATCGGTCTAAATTAGATTTCAAATGATTAACTGTGTATGTAATGAAGATCATAGCGTGGGTTGAATCCATTTTCATAACCACTGTCTTTTAACTGATTTAAATGCGGAAACTGGGCTTATTCATCAGAATTGTGTATGACTTGACTTGCTTGACCTGAGCAATTACTTGACTTCACTTGCTTGACTCTCACCACAGTGACTTGGGACTTGCTTGATACTTGTAGGTCAAGACTTGAGACTTGCTCATGACTTGCACATGTAGGACTTACTCCCACCTCTGGTATACATTTCTCCTGAATTAGACCCGCTGTGTAAAAATCCCCTCTGTAGGATCAGCTGACTGTGACCCATGAGCCAAACCGCACTGTCACTATTTATCCTGTGGTTGACCTGGGCATGCTTCAGGGTGTGAATGTGTAACTGTGTGTATGTGATTAGGACATTCCAGAAAAAGAAAGCATAAGGGCAATTTTAAAATGTGTTTCCCATTCACTTCCATTGACTATGTAAAGAAGAGGCAGAACATGTGTACTGCAAATTTGGAAATTGCATTGCATAACTTTAGTACACTTTTAGGGGAATATCGCCTCAGTAGCCGATAGTCACTCGCCTGCATTAGTACATGTAACACATGAAACTAGTTATGAGTGACCTGATGGATTGGATTGCTGAAGCTTGATAGTGGTTGTACCCAGACTTTGAGAACTAAACTTCCGAGATGTGAAACTCAAATGTTCTCGCCAAGAAGTAAAGTCGGTTGTGCCCTGAGTTCAATAACCTGAACGTTGCAGCTAAGAAAACTAATCCAACCAAGTTATGATTTCCAATCAAATTCAATTTTAAGGCTTTTTTTTGTAATCCTTAGCAAGTCACTGCTTAATACAGTTACTTTGGGAAGAAATTGGATAACTTTAACTTGTGACAAACCTGCCAGCCATAATATTAAAAAAAATGTACATTGACATGTATCCATTTCTGAAGAGATGTCTACAGTCCTTGGGCCTAAAGTCTCTGCAGACAATGACTGAACAAAGAGGCGAGAGAATACGTGGGGATGAGTCTTTTTTTTCCAAATCTTGACAGGCTGTACAAATCTCACCTGAAATTGTGATGATGTCCTTTACTGAGTGCTCAGGATAGAATGTCCCAGACTGACACACAGGATGTGGCTGTTCACCAGAGAGCAGATCCTCATGCTGTGGGCACCAGAATGATGGAGAACGGCTGGGTGAAGGTGTAGTCATTACGCTGTCATGCATTTACGCTGCACCTACACGTTCTATTGCACTCAGACTAACATCTTGAATCATTTACATTATTAATCTTAATAAGACTCAAGGGTAAGGGTAATCTGGAAGTGCTGACGAGACACAATCCACAATGCAGTTTACTGATATGAAGTGATGATGATAAAGACCATGCATCGTGGTTGGAAGGTTTGGAAAAGATAGTAAGTGTGCCATGAGTTAAGATTAGTTGGTAAAAGTCATGTTTTCAGTCAGAGCTCCAGTGTAAGCTGCAGGTTTCATGTTTGTTTTGAGGCTGTCTTCTTTATTGAAGTTAAAGGTAGGGTAGGTAAGAATGGAGAAACCAGCTCGAGTGCGCTAGAATTTAAAAGTACGCAGCCGAAAAAAATCTGCCTCTTCCTTCAGACTTCCTTACAGAGCCCCTCCTCCAACACACACAAACGCGCACATGACCAATGAGGGCACGTGATAAGGTTGTGCACAGATGGAAGGCTGACAGGCAGGTAGGCCATCCAGTTACTTTAGCCGGGCCGGCTCAGATGATTGGTCGTGCTTTTTACAGTACCACGGCTTCCACAGATGAATTTTTTTAATGTATTTATTAGGGCTGTCAAGTTAACGCGTTAATAATAATAATAATAATAATAAATAATAATCATTTTGTTAACGCAAAAAAAAATTAACGCCACTAATTATTTTAACGCGATTAACGCATGTATTTTTTTTCCTTGGTCGCCTCGTAGTTTCAGAGCGCATCAAGTTTAAAATACCATCTACAAGCTGATGCTGACAGCCCCGCTCCTGCCGCCCGCTTGTGGCAGACCACACTTCCACGCTCACCGGCAGGCACCGACTGGCTATTGGGAGGACCGGGAGGGCGTGTGTATGTGTGGCCCGAGCGAGCGAGAGAGAGACCTTACGTGCATTGTTGTTGTTAGCATCTGGTGCTAGCTAGCTGCGCTAACGGATATAAGGAGCTGTTTAAATGAAAACAGAGGAGCGACATTTCGCCACAACTGCGCCGAGCACTTGACTTTATGCAGGAAGCCAGACAGTGGGACATTGTACGAAAAGTCAGCACACTCAGCACGGATAGTGCGCAACATGATTGCAGCGTCCAGGCAGCTCCCGTTCGAGCATATGCCTTGAGTTGCACATAGCTCCAACGATCCATCACACACACACCACACACACACACACCACACACACACACACACACACACACACCACACACACACACACACACACACACACACACACACACACACACACACACACCATTTGTATTGTATTATTGAATGAGAGAGGTTCCAGGTTGAATTGAGGCGAATATTTGTAATGTTCAGAGGTTGTTGTTTAATATTCATGAGAATATTTGTCATTGTTCAAATCATAATAAACATTAGCATAAAGCATATTTGTCCACTCATATGTTGATAAGAGTATGAAAAATATTCCTCTAAGGTACATTTAGAACAGATAAAAAATGTGCGATTAATTTGCGATTAATCGCGATTAACTATGGACAATCATGCGATTAATCGCGATTAAATATTTTAATTGACTGACAGCCCTAGTATTTATATGTCAAAGCATTTAATATATTCATTGCTATCGGGATGTCAAGAGCATTCCATGGAATGTAACAAAAAGTGTTTCTGAAGTGAATTACCTACCCTACCTAAGGAATGGCTAAATATAACAACATAACTTCCTTTGTCTGAATACATTTAACTGTGTCCTCTTGAGTTGAATGAAAAGATCTGTTTTGATCTTCAATACCCGCCGACACATTATAATCACTCAGGATAAATATGGAGTTGTGCTTTAAAATATGACTTTTTTATTGAAATGCTAAACTCAAATCAACAATTCACTATAGAGGCTACAGGTAGAAATGTTTTCAAAATTGTCATATGCTCTATTTCAGTGGTTCCCAACTGGTTTTTTTTTTTCATATAATTGTAAAGCAATACATGATTGTCACTAAAAGCCTTGTCTCTACATTACAATAAAATATAAAAAGTAATTGATTAATTAATTTGAATAACAATTCAAGTTAGTAGCTGTTAAAGGCATACAAAGACAGAAATGTATAATTCTTTCTTTAATAGAAATGTTTCTTCTGCCCGTAAAGTGTCCAAACCGGGCTTTTCTGGATAAGCGCATTTTTAAAACATAGTCATTGTCCATGCCGGTTTCAGTTGGATTATTTGTCACAGTTGCTCCGACCAGATCGGTCTCCTCCATTTTGTACATTATTTACGACTTTTGAATCCACATAAACACATCGGCAATATCCGGCTTACTTTGAGCATGCGTTTTAAACAGTTTAATCCCTTTGTGAATTTTTTCCACTTGCGCCGTCCTTTAATTTCTTCATACAGCGGGAATCCAAATGAATTAATCCTGAGTCCAATAACCATCAAAGTCCCTCCAATAGTGCTCCTTAATGACGCTTTCATCCTCCTTTAACAAAATACTTCACATTCATCCAGTTTGTGACAGTAGTTGTAGCATTTTTGAGACTTTTAAACTTTAATTACCGCTGTTGCGCGCCCCCCCCCCCCCCCCCCCCCTTGTGTGTGTGGCGGAGGGGGGGCACAACTTCCAACAGGAGTCCTTTGGGGGGGGCTCTTGGGAAAAAAGGTTGGGAACCACTGCTCTATTTGATATTCTGTAAACACTTGTAACTGTTATGGATATTGCTCAGGATTCACAATGGGATCTTTGACATTTGCTTTCAAGTAACAGTGCAACAGTAAGTAAATAACATTATGAGTGTATCAGACACCAATGTTCAGATTAAAACAACCCATATTCATTCTCTGGAGTCATTTCGATTTTTTTAATAATTCAGCATTAGCAAAAACCCTAACCCTAGCTGATTGCCCATTTCCCGTCTTTTTGCTAAGCTAACAGGCTGCTGGCTTCGGTTCCACACTCAAAGATGGGAGGCTGTACAATTGCACACATTTTCCAAGTGTCCTCCCTCATTTGACGCCCTTGTGAGAAACAATAACCCCATAAGACTCCTCTTCCTTAGCTCTGCACACATGGATGACCATAACAGGCACATTGTACTTGGACAGTGTCACTGTGTCTCTCTGTGGACTCTGCCTCTGCAGCGCGGGTCCCAGTGGACATGATCTCTGAGGATTTCTGAGCCTGTCAGCTGCTGCGTCAAAGGAAAGAGGGAAGGAGGAAGCACAATTTGATGTAGCTACAGAGTTTGTGCATTACTGCTGCAGCTGCTAGTCTTCTGCAAGGATTTCAACCACATTTCTCTTGTTTTAGTTACTATTTTGTACTTGTGTAACACATCGATACTTCGAATGCACTTAGCCAAAGCAGCTGACCATGTCTGATGTTAGGATGGTCTTTCTGGCCCTGACAGTCCGGCTCACCATGGCAACACTTCCCACTGTGCGGGCCCTGCAGCTGCATTAGTCTTCTGCACACTGCATGCAAACAAGGCCTCCAGCAACCCTTAAAGAGTAGGCCTACACCCACAAACAAACTCAGGCATACACAAGCACGCTAAAACAATTGTTTCCTACTGTGTATCTCTCAGTTCTCACAAAACAACTCCATGATTTTGTTATTTTAAGCTAAGGGTTGTTTTTTCTATGGAATAAAGTCATAAAGTTAACACGATGAAATACAACTAAAATCTAGCAACAGAAAACACCTATTATTTTAAGCCCGTTTTGTGTATTTCTGTTGCTGTTTTAATGTTCTTTTGAATCTTGTGGATTTATTTGACCAAAGATGAAGGATAAAGAGTTGAATCAACGCTTTGTACTTGGTTCAAAGTACTCCGGGTCGCTGACACTGAGCGAGCAGCTGCCTACAAGCCGTGCTCCTGCCTCCGCAGTCCGGACCAGAGGAGCCACCTGCTGCTGTCTGGCTTCTCTGCTGTTTTTAACAACTTTTTTAACAACTTGATGAAAGCATAGGGGACCCCTGAGGTACTTGGCCTTAGTTACACCCCCACTTGTGATTGTGACATGCTATGCTAAAGATCCTATTTGTATAACTTTGTGTAGTAACTTTTCACATTACTGTATATTTTCTGTTTATGTATTATAATTATTTAACTGTGGTTTCCCGATTGACATACTGTATTACTCATTTGCATTGCACATTTGACCACTCCCATACTTGAATGAGAATATTTGAATGAAACATTTTCAAAAGACAGAACAAACATTTTCTTGTATTATATCATGCAAAATATTCAAAGAATGAAATATGATAACATTTCTTTGTTTCCCAATAGGCTGTTATTAATAGACATAGAGCATATTGCAGCCACTTTCAAACGGTATCATCTTTTGAGCAGTAATTAGCTCACAATGTGTAAAAGTATAAGATTTGAATCAATGAAATGCGACCCATTTTTGCAAGAGAAACCATGCTGAAAGTCTATTTTAGTATAGAATTGTGAGGAAACTGCATTTTAAAAATTATTATGTATAACTTTATAAAACAATGCTGTTTATTTTACTATAATAATGTGTTGAAATGCGTTTAGTACATTAATAAAAATACTTTTTTTTGCGACCTTATTACACATACTTTCAAATATATTAATCAAAAAAGGATTATACATATATTTTTATCCCGCGTATTCCATTATAATTAGTCTACTATACTAAATGTAGCTATATTAGCATATTACAAGTATTTATTTGGAATACATATAAGTATTTATCCACGGTAGAGTTGTGAGATTGGTGTTTCCCTCGCAGAGCACAGCGACATGTTCATCATTCATGTTGATGTCAGGTATTGAATCCAATGGAGACAAGTTTACACAGTGGGAAATAAACAGTGTCAAAATGTCCACAGAAACTCCTCAAACCTTTCTCGCAGCATCCACTCTACTCTGTCCATCTGTACCCTCAATATGTTTCAATTAGTTGTGTTTTCGCCAAAATATGGCTTAATACACAGACGGGCCTCCGTCAAGTGCTGGCACATTTATTGGATTACTGCTTTAGTCTGAAGCAAGACTTAGTAGTGCACTGAGTGGAAATGATATGTACTCTACAGTGTTGGATGTAAGGATCGAAATGTATTTCAGCTAACATTGAATACATGCATATGCACTGGAGTTACACAATCATACAGTTATCCTGGACCATGTGTGCGGTTCTATTTCATTAACCAATTCATTAATTGTTTCTGGAGGTTAGAGTAAGAGGAGGAATACAGCTGTGGGGAAATCAATTTACTGCAAGAACTGGTTTAGTAATGTGACATGTATGCAACAACATTACTCTTTTCCCTAACCCTATCCTAAGGGAGTGCATCTACGTAGACACGTTGTGCCTCTCCACCTCTGTTCCTTACTTCTTACTTGCTACCCCTTTCCCTCAACCTAGGGAGTCCATGTACGTAGACACGTTAGTTTAGCTGCTATAGGCTTAGACTGTCGGGGGACACCTTACTCCTTCCTTCTGTCTGTCTGTACCTGTGTACTCTCATGTTCCGAATAACCCAGCTTCCCCCAAATTTATTTTTGGTGTCTATCTACGCTGGGATCCTGAGTCATGGCTGATCCTGTTGCTGTGATCCTGTGTCCTGGATCCTGAGTCCTGGATCCTGCATCCTGGATCCTCTATCCGGACTCCTGGATCCTCTATCCTGAGTCCTGGACTTCGAGTCGTGGCTAAACCAGTCTCTGCGGTCCTGTCTGACTCTCATCATACTACTTCCCTGATGGCTCCCACGGGATTGTTGACATCCTCGTGGATTCATCTTCTTATAGACGCATGTATTTCCAAACATTTGGACTACCTATGTTGTAAATGTATTATCTCTTGGATTTACACACTGCATCTATTGCACGTCTGTCCGTCCTGGGAGAGGGATCCCTCCTCTGTTGCTCTCCCTGAGGTTTCTCCCATGTTCCCCTTTAAACTGTGGGTTTTCTCTGGAAGTTTTTCCTTGTACGATGTGAGGGTCTAAGGACAGAGGGTGTCGTATTGTCATACTGATATTCTGTACAAACTGTGAAGACCACTGAGACAAATGTAACATGTGTGATATTGGGCTAAATAAATTGATCTGGATTGTTCATTGTTTCTTCAATCAGCTGAGTTTAAATACGCTTCAATTGAATCGTATACATTACAATTCAGGGCCTTCCTCACATCACTGTCAATGCTCATTCAAACAAGAAACAAAATAAAACTCTTAAAAAACACATTTGTTATTCTTTCCACTGTTCCAACCATCACACCTTTGGTTAGAGTTTTAAGGAGAGGCTTAACAGGTAACAGATACAAAAGTAACTGTTTTTAACTTAAACTCCCTTTTCTGCATGTTTTTGACTCCGCACATGCCTAACCAATAATAAAACATAAAGATATACTCATCTACTTCCACAAACACATAGTCCAACATGTTATCAGTTCAGGTTGTACTAATATGGACACATCATGGAGTGTGTGGCTTGTCTGATTGGTTGGATGTATATACATTACTTTTCCATGTATGTGCATTAGATATAGAATAAATACATAGGTACATGACTACCTCCAATATTACCCTTAAAAAAACCACACACGCACGCGCACACACACACACAAACACACACACACACTGAGCCCCTGGTTTGTCCCCCTGCCCACTTCCTCTGCAGCCTATGGTGTTTCCGCTGGGGTGAGACAGTGCCAGCTCCCTCCCTCTGCTTCCCAGTGGGGTCCTGCCTCCCGGCATCTGTCAGGGCAGCTGTCTCTCCTCTCCACTCTGCACTGCACCATACTATGCCAGGCCTCCACACAGGATCGAGAGCTACACACACACACCCTCGCAATAATACGCACCAAGACACGATAGGACACGTCCTCATAGTGGAGAGTCAAAAGATTCTCTCAAACCGAAACGCCAGATTTATCAATTGATTTAGCGCATTGAATTACCCAAACTGCAAAAAAAGACTGCAGTCAAATGTAATACACTTTCTAAATCAATGGCTTATTAAAAGTTGCTAATGTGTGATGTTTCATACAAGTACAAACAACCCTGTAAGACAGTATGTGTGTGTGCATCCAATCCGACCCTAGTAACACAAAGTGAAACCAGCAGAATCTGTAGAAACGTACATACTGACTGGCCTCACATTATTCAATTTCATTTGTTATTTATATGAATAGAGCTGGAAAGACACTGGAGACATAACATCCAAACAGGGGAGAGAAAGAAGGAAAAGAAAAAAAACTGTATAGCAGCGATGAAAGAAGGAGGGGTATCTCATGTCCAGGTGTGCCAGAAGCTTCAGGAAGTAAACACAGGCACTGAGCACAGGTGCTGAAAAATGATCCTTTTCCTTGCGAGGCCCAGCAAAACAGAGAGGGGTGTGTGTGTGTGTATGTGTGTGTGTGTGTGTGTGTGTGTGTGTGTGTGTGTGAATTAGGGGGATTTGGGGATGGGTGAGGGTTTAACTGACACTGAAACCTGGAGAATAATATGTAAAAGGAGGAGGACAGTGAACTAGTGAAGGTTGTCTGTGGCTCTAGCTTTGACTGCAAGGCTGGAATAAACCCCAACCACAACCTGCTCCAAGCTTTGCCAGAAAACACCAACAAAACTGCAATCGTACTCTGTGCACTCTCACAGGTAGCATGCGCACACACTCACATGCACAGAAACACCAAAAGTGTGTGCATATGCAGACAAAAACACAAACGTTTCCGCTCCACCCCTCCCCTCGGGGTAGAGGTCCATCCAACACAGATGTAGCCCTGATTAATTGGGCGCAACGCAGGGAAGTGGGTCTGGAAACTACCTGGCAATTTCCCGCAGCCTATCCTCCCCCACTACCTTCTCCCCCCACTACCTTCTCCCCCCCCGCCCACCCTCCTCCTTCTCACATTTGGATCACGTAAGTCAGCAGGTGGGCTGCTGGGAGGAGTGTCTGCCGTGTGGCGTTGATATTCTGCCTGCGTCCAGCTCGCTGGGCGCCCTACATTGCAGGCACTCCCTCTGGCAATGCTTGCCTTGGCTCTGGGCTGAATGCTGGAAACGCTGAGAGTCTGACAGACTCCATGGGCGTGCATACAGGTACACACACACACACACACACACACACACACACACACACACACACACACACACACACAAACATGCAGAGAATGGACTGCTTGCCACTGCCCAGCAGAGCACATCACATAAAGAGAGAAAGAGGGAGTAACATTGGGAAGGAGACCTCAAAACAGAGATGGTAAGAGCGGAAAATGGATAGACATACTGTATTTACCTCACACTTTTTCAGTAAAGCATGTGGATTACTCAACGGAGCACAGGGAGGCTTTTTAATGAAAGCACAGGAAGGGGGCAGCAGCTGGTGGCATGTGTTTGAGCCGGGAGGATAAGACCCCTTGCGCTGTGCTCGCCAGCCCCCTCCCTCTCTCACTTTCCTCATCTCCTAACGCCCCCTTCATCCTACCATCCTCCCCCCCATAGAGAATGAAGTCCTTTGTCCGTTCCACTACTGCCCGTCCTGGACCAGGGCCTGAGCCGGAGGGCCTTCGGCTCGGCCAGAACCAGAGCAGAACCAAGTTGAGCCCCTCACAGAGCTGGCTGCAGCTCGCCTCCACAGACAAACACAAGTCCCCAATCACCCTGTGCTGGGAGAGGAAAAAGAAAAATGAGCAAAACAGAGAGAGACATCAACAGAATGTTTGGACAATACCATTGAGAGAGATGGACAGAAGGCAAAACACAGAGTGGCCAAAACCACGACAGAAAGGAGAATATTTTACTCCAAAGTCGTGCAACCACAAGGTGTCTTCATTTTGAACACTGACAAGCCGAAGTCAATTATTCTCCTAAAGACATTCCAACATATTTTTCTATATTGTTAAATCATACGATTAATTTGCGAAGGATCTTTATGGCTTGTGTAGACAGGTTTTGTTAAATTAAATCAAACCGTTTTTGTTGCATTTGTTTTTCAAATCTGGATGGGAAGTTTGGTGCGCAGTGGGCGTAGATATGGGTGGCTCCACTCATCAGAAAGACTTGGTGCACAAAAGACCTTGTGTGCATTTCAGTAATTGGATCTGCATCACCTTGTTGCTCCACAGACCTCAAACCAACACTATATCCCCATAAGCTTCTGAGCATTCACACACAACACTCTGCAAAAGTTTGGACAAACTAGAGTTGTCTTTGCTCTTCTTCTCTGTCCCCACAAAGCCCCTGTTTGGCTTTTGTACACATCTTCTTTTTTACCAATACTTAGCTTTATTTTTGTTTCTGAAGGTAACCAGTCTTTTCATGTGTACAGCCAAAGTGGCTGTGAGCTCTCACGCTAACTCCTGAGATCTTCCTGTATTGATTTCAAACAAGCTGCTGCTGCTGCTCTCACTTCCGGTAACAGATCAGTTCTTGTGCACAGGAGAGGATTATTCCCAGGAATAAACATATACTATATACCCACTGCCAGCTGTTCAAAACAGTGAAAACAACAACTGATACACCTTCCCTGAGTTGGCTGTTTACAGTAGAGTAGCAGAGGTGTGGTCATGACTTTTAAATTTGGCCAAACTTAGGAATTTCTCTTCTTGACTTGGGACTTGTCAGTTTTGACTTGTGAATTGCCGGTATTGACTGGGGGACTGAGATCTTGTCAGTCTTGACTTTAGAAATGACTTGGGACTTGTCAGTCTTGACTTGTGAATTGCCGGTATTGACTGGGTCAGTCTTGACCTTAGACATGACTTGGGACTTGGCAGTCTGGACATGGGACTTGTGGGTTTGTGGATGTGACTCAGAACTACTCGGTTATCTTGACATGATCATTTTAAGTCTCGACTTAGTACTTGAAAGTCTTGACTTGGGACTAACTCAGGAATTTGTCGTCTTGACTTGTGAATCGCGGTATTGACTGGGGTCTTAACTGAGAACTTGTCAGCCTTGACTTTAGAAATGACTTGGGGTTTGTTGGTTTTTGGATGTGACTTAGAAATCGGTTGTCTTGACATGATCATTTAAAGTCTTGACTTGGGACGTACGTGTACTTGCTAAACAATGCTGTTTGCAACTAAATATTTCTAAAACAGCATCTTCTTCACCAAAACAAAGTCCTCTTCTTGTGTTGAGCCAGATGTTTTTGTATCAGGGGAGAGGCTACAGGTGGTGTCACAATACAAGTACCTTGGAGTCATGATTGATTCAACACTCAATTTCAAGGCTCAGGTTAAAAAGGTATGTAATAGGGTCAAATTCAGTCTGTCAAATTATAGGTTCACCAGAGATTACCTGTCAATTAAGGTATCACTGATGTACACACACTCTATGGTTCTCTCACACATCACCTACTTTTTAACGACCTGGTCACATGCCAGTACAACCACATTAAAACCACTGGAGTCATTGTACAAACAAACACTCAAAACACTGGACAACAAATCTGTTTATTCACATCACTGCCAATACTCCAAAAATACAACTTGTTGAGCTGGGAAAACCTCATTAAACATGCAGATGCTTGCCTTTTTCACAAGATTGTCAACGGCCTGATCTCACCTCCTCTTAGACAGTTTATTAACATACGCACAACTGCAACTAGGATAACAAGAGGTGCAGCGAGAAGAGATTACATTATTCCATTCAGAAAGTTATTTCAGTCAGTTTTAACTTGCTCTTTTGTTTTATTTGTTTTGTTTTATTGTTCTGTCTTTTAAATTGTTTCATTCAAAGTGGACCTATTATGCTATATTGGAAAAATATATTGTAGGGCCATATACAAAACATGTCTGTGAAGTTTTTTGCTTAATATACCAAACAGTTGACCCATTGTAGCCATGCCTCATACTGCTCATACCCCTCTTTTGCAGCCCTGTTAGCTTGAAAAAAAAAAGAGGAGGCGGAGCTAATGCCTGATCGGAATTCTATCGGAGATAAAGTAAAATTCTACTGTGATAAAACGCCATCCTGTTCTAAACCACATCAAAAATTATTTCTGAAACAGTATGGAGCTCAAATGCTTTTTCTGTTGCGGGTTTATCACAAGGTGAGTTCCTTTTTTTATTTCCTGCTTTTTAAACACATGTGCTCTACAGCAGGTTAGCTCTGGAGTGTTGAGTGTTGCTAATGTAAACAACAACGAGATTACGTCCAAAACACGTTAGGCATTGTTTCTGATAGCAATTTTCTGTGGGTCCGCTGCAGATTTCACGTCAGATCTGCAGCAAATCTGTATCCGCTCGTTGTACACCTGTTTTTAAAAGATTTGGGTACGGAGCAAAAGAGAGAGGGTTTTATTTTCTGACGCTGCGTGAGTTCCCAGACGCACCGGGGACACATATTTATGTATAAAAGACATCGCAAAGTGAATTTTGCATGATAGGTCCCCTTTAAGTATTCCAGTAATGTGTGTTGCATGTTTTAAATGTATTGTATTTACTTGTTAAAATGAAATGTGTTTTAGGTTGACTTTTCAAATCTGTCCAGGGACTACAGATGAAAATAGCCTCTTGGCTAACTGGCACATTTTCAGAAATGTTAATTAACGTGCACTGTCCCTGTTAAATGAATACATAAAATAAAACCTTGGTTGCATGACTGTAGAGAAGCAGGTGAACAAATAATAGTCATATCATTTTGTACATCCTCATCTCAGATAAATAATTGAATATAGAGTGAAGTTTGTTCCACAGGGAGTTCAGACTACGGCCTCAGAGCCTGGAGCAGGTGGGCTGTGAGTCAGTGGGGGGGCATGGACCTGGCTGCTCATGTTGCTCAGGTTGAAGTACTTGTCTCACTACTTACCCTAACTCACAGAGAGCACTGAAAACATATTTGCAGTCATGTGCAATATAATTTACTTCCTGCTAACCTTGGTGAGTGTAAACATCATTAGACATGATATTGTGTCTGCACTGCTACAGTATGGTGGCATGAGGCAGATTAGTCTACTGACAGGCTGTTGCATATTGTAGAAATAAGATGAACACAACTTCCTACAACCTTTTAGAAGATGTACTGTGTCGATAAACTTGGCTCTGTTGTAATCACGTTGCTGCCTCAATATGATCTTATGTACAACACGGCTTCACTTAAAAGGCCTACAAACAAATTGGGGGTTATAGTATTGTGTTTCATCCCTAAAATGTTTTAAATGTTCATTATCCTTTCAACTTCTCTGTTAGTTACCCTGTTTCAGATTTCTTATTCCGAAAATATTCAGTGTCAAGGAGAAGAAAAGGCAGACATCAAAACACAAACTTTGAGTTAGTGGATGTAAAAAAATATATTTCCAATTCCAGTTACAGAAATATAATGGGCCATCAAATGTAATTTCATGTTATTATAGTCATGCATTTCCTTTCATGCTTGGGTTTCACTTCTTTAAAGCTTGAATTCACCAGTCAGCAATAAAAGTATGTTTAAAACCCATTATTTTATTGTTACTAAAGTTCACCTTTGAATGATTGGCACATTTTTCAAAGTTAAATCGTTTAAGAATAACAAGGTCTACGGGCACCTGAATGGTTATCTCATTGAATGGGCCACCTTCTTATCTGTCCCTCCTTTTAATCTCTCACTATGTGTGTACATGGTCAGGTATGTGTGGGAATTTTTTTTTCCATTATCTGGATAAGTGCGATCATTGTTCCCGATCTCTGAAGGCAGCGTAGATATTCTTTCTTTCTCTTTGTGGAGTTACTGCAAAGATATCTTTGGTATTGAGCAAATATTTGTAACTTATTTTCTAACTTTTATACTCTAAGTGGTGACTGTTTGAACTAACCTTTCTGGTTTTTACGTTACCACTTGAGCCCATTGTTCAATTTCCAAGGGACTTGAATGTCTTGCTTTCTTTATACTTTGACATCTTGTCCTCCTTTACCCTCATAAGCAGCTTCAAGGAGAAGAAAATGACCACCTCCGAGGCGACTCCAATGATCATGAGCCTGTGACATCTATTTCTGGAGACCACAGACGTTGGATTGGTCACAGTTTTAGGGAGTGAAAGCTGGCTCTGTTGATCCCGTGACTCAGGTGCTAAGAGTGCCCCCTAGAGACAGGGGAAGTCATTACTAACAGTCCCTGATGATGATGATGATGACGACGATGATGATGGACCACAGTCTTTCCTCCATGGCTCTTGAGGTCCTTTCACACATGCTCCCTAAGAGAGTATTGAATCCTTGTCCTGCTGCACATCAGAGCATGGCAAGGAACAGCATCCACGCATGGCAACACCAGCCCAACAACCATCTCCTAGCAACGCACGTCCTTTGCCCCAGGAGGAATCTGGAGGTCTCTGCTGTAGTCACACCGTACATTTCCTGCAGGGCAATCAGCTTTTTCCTCATCTCTTCTCTAACCCTCTCACTCTCGCTCTACCTCTCTCTGCTTCTCTCATCCAAATACTTCATTCCAACTGGCTGAGCTGTTTTGGAAGGAGTTTCTCTTTGGATGAAAATAACAAGCCTGCAAATATTGAAAAAAGCAGGGAAATGAATTAGCTTCAATTCTTTGAAACTGATTGGGAAAAACTCTTAGTGAGAACACAACTCAAGCCAAGATCCAACTTTTTTCACAATGATCTTAGAAATTCTGGGGATTATCTGTCACCCTTTGTACAGTTGTATTTACTTGTATGACCAGAAATATTAGTCGTTTCTGTACAGTAACAGTACCAGTCGTGCCAAAAGAAAAAGTTTCCCATGACCTTGCATGACCTTTTTTGACTCTGCTCTAAGAAACAAAGCATAAAAAGGATAAAACTCCAATAAGCGTTCATGTGACAGAAAGCACATAATGGAAACAGGCTCTGCACGCAACTGCCAGCGTGCGTGTACGTTTCCCCTGCGTGCTAGTGCCTTCCTCCCAGACCCACAAACCACCGTTCCCACAGTATTCCCATGACTCCCGGCTGCTCCCCCTCTCTTCCCTCGGAGGGCCCAGACTTCACCAAAAGGCAGGAGGGCTGCGTTGGCGAGCAGCGAGTTGCTTGAGCCCACCTTCCTCACATCTGAGAACCTCTGTGAAATCCTAATCCCCAGAGCAGGGTGAAGCGCAGGCCCAGCTTGCCTGACCTCTCCGGTTGCCATGGATACAGCGCACTATAAATAAAACAGAGGGGGCTTTTTTTCTAGCAGTTTGGCAGGGCTGTGTGGCCTGCTCACTGGTGGGGCTTATTTTCTCTCTCCCTCCCTCGTTCTGTCTCTCCTCACTCTCATTCCTCTCCCCCTTTCACTTATTCTCTCAATCATTGAGTGTACGTCCTCTTTCTCTGTCTTGTGCTTTCTCCTCCTCTCATTGCCTCCTTCAATACTTTCATTCAACCCTTTCAAACCAGAACACCTGTATCAGGGCCTTACCTGCATCTAGATTCATTTGATTCTTGCAAAACATGGCGGTTTAACAAGCCATTGTTCAGATAAAGAAAGTAAACACACAGACGGGCAAGTTGTATGGCTGGTAGCAATTTACGTCTGTCAAGTAAACACACAAAGCGCCAGCTCAACTGAGGCGAAGTTAGTGAAATGGAGGACCTTTTTCTTCCTGGTTTCAGAACGACATTGAGAGAGGCTGAGCGTGCGCTGCAGATTTTTGTCTGGCACGGCAAATCTCGGGAGGCTGGAAAATAATTTGGTCATGGCTGTGGGAGGTTGTTGGGAGTGGGAGGTGTGAGGGTGATGTGGGGGAGAAGGTTTGAGGGGTTGGTGGGAGGAGGAGGGGGTCGGGTTTTGACCGTCTCGCTGTGGTGAAAACATGCTTGACACTTCATTCCTTTCCAGTTAATGTGGAGCGGACTGCAGGATGTTAACCCTCTGCCTCCCTTTGGATGCTCCGTCTCCCCTGTTGCACAATACCCCGTCCTCACAGCACTTCCTGCTTCACAGAAACACTAAAACACAACCACAGAAGAAATCAGGCCTGCCAGTCGTGGGTGGGACAGTATACATTATTTTCCGGCATCACGTCTACATTAGCTGAGTGTAATATTGTGAGACTATATGACAGGCCTCCTCAGAAGCTGTCATGCTGGTTTGAAATGTTGACCATCACATGTCAGATACTCTTTGTCAGGGAGAAATGTGAAGAGTTAGCCACATTTCCTGGACCATCTGCCTGTAATAAATTACACAAAAGACAAGAACGGCACCAGAAAACATCCACTATGTTGCCTGGGAGACATGAGGTCACATGAGAGGATGACTCACAGAAACCCAGAACTACCTTAAAAACCAACACCATTGAGTGGCAGACCATCATGGCACTCTTTGAAGGATTAGTGTTGTGTCAGTGCACAAACGCCAGTGAGACGGTGCCCTTGGTGAAAGACAAGTATACAGTTAAACTTAATGGAGCCGGAATCAGATACCTCAATAAGAATCAACTTTAGAGGTATTCTTTTAACACACACACACACACACACACACACACACACACACACACACACACACACACACACACACACACACACACACACACACACACACACACACACACACACACACACACACACACACACACACACACACACACACACACACACACACACACAACTATCAACCTGAGTCTGACCATGGGTGTAGTGCTGGTGTGTGTGTGTGTGTGTGTGTTCATGCAGACCTGGAGAGTAGGGAGTTAATTCAGGCAGGGCTGTGGCAGTCCTCCTGCCCCTCAGCCAGATTAATCATGCAGGAGAGACACAGCAGGCCCCCGTTCATTCTGCCTGGGGGTGAAGCTGTGCCCGCATGCTCTCCGTATCACATGGCCCCGGCCCCCCTCCCTCCTCTCCACTCGCTCTTTCTCTCTCTACTGGGGGTGCTGTGGATGGGTCTGGTGGAGGAGAAGGAGGGGGGGTTATTGGTGGTGTGGTGGAACGCCACAGCACGCAGCATAGCTTTTTCTTTCTCTCCTCCGCACTGTTGTTTTTCTCCCCCCTTCACTTCTTCTTTTCTGTGGGTGGGAAGCAAGTGAGGCAGGAGGAAAAAAAAAAAGGAGAGAAACAGGCGTCCATCTCTCCTGCGAGGAGAGACAACAACAGCCTTTTTTATCTCCCGTCGGAGGGCCCTGACGACAGCAGTGGCCAGGCTCAGTGGATGAAGAGGAGAAGTGTGAGGGGAGGAGGGGGGGTGTGTGTGTGTGGGGGGGCATACCAAGGGACTTGCCACAGATATCTCCTGGAAACTGCTCGACGATGTCTGTGCGCATCAGAGAACAGCCAGAGCCATTGTTAGGCTCATTGGGAAACGGAGATATGGGCGGCATCTCGCAGTTGTCTGCTTCAGCGTTTTGTGTGTGCTTTAAAGTGAAAATCATTCATATATAAGTCCTTATAATGAGCCTACTGTTCATTTGATTGTAAACAGTGCATGCACATATTGCTTCCCTGTGAGCTAGTGACACCTCTATGAGGGCACATATTCAAGAAGATCCATGTGTATTTGGACAGGAGGTAATTGTTTGAAGGTTTTTCTAGCAGAGACATATCACTTTTCCTGTGATGTGACACAGGGACGTTTTGAAATAATGAAGTATTGACTTTGCACATGGGAACATACACACACATGCGTTTAGCTGGACAAAGTAATGATTTTGCATATGCACACATGTTGAACAGCAAGGTTTTAAATCAGCTTACCATATTGAGTGGGAGCAGTATAAACTTTGAATGGTCTTTTCCCAGATGAGAAATTGTGTACAAGACAGGTTACTAAGCCACACGTTCACCGCATTTAAAGGATATTTTTTCCTATCAGTTCAAACAATCTAAGCGATTGAACTGTGTTGCAATTGTTTTACTCCTAAACTCTCTATACAATCAATTATTAAATGTGTCTTTTCTTTGTTATTTCCTACCAGCATGAATAGGAAAATGAAACCTATATCAAATAAAGGTTGCTAAAAACCCTGCTGTTTGTACTCTGTCAAATTCTGAATGAATATCAAGCTCCAACCCAGCGAGTCATTCCCAACATTTATGTTCCCACATTCTCTGTTGCCAAACATAATCTTGACAAACTAACAATAGTCATATTCATCAGAGCAGCAGTTTGTCAGATGTTTCTAATGTCTTCTTGAAAAAAACAAAGAGGAATCTCTTCTAGGATCTGAAGGCGAAGGGGCGGGGGCACATCTGGTTCCAGATGCAGAACATATCCTAATTAAGCTTCTTCCTATTCCCATTCTTGACCGAAACAATGACTGGTAATGAAAACAAATGTGAAAGTTTGTTCAAAAGCAAGAAATAAAACCATGATGATGGTGCTGTTTTGGAGAGTATGAGTCTCAATGAATCACTGTCCTTTGAACTTCCCGAAACGAGACTGAACAATTGACTATTGTCACATCAGTCCCTGCGTGCCACACACACACACACACACACACACACACACACACACACACACACACACACACACACACACACACACACACACACACACACACACACACACACACACACACACACACACACACACACACACACACACACACACACACACACACACACACACACACACACACACACACAATACTTATCCTAACCTTAACCAACACATGCCTAACTAACCCTTACCAAGCCTTCACCCTAAAATTAATGACCTCCATTTTGTCCCCATAAAGGAGGCGAGTCCCCACACGTGACTGTGTTAACAGATTTAGGTTCCCACAAGTATAGTAATGCTAGGCCACACACACACACACACACAATTTTCTTAAACAAATACACCTTCTGCAACATTGGCTGAGTTTACAGCAATCTGAAATGGAGATTAAAGATATCAAATGTAATGTATGCCTCAGAAATGTAGAATTAACTGATTGTTCATATTAATAAATATTTTATTAAATACTGGCCCTTGTGAAGCATGCACATGTTTTTGATGCCGTTTGTGATAGTTGTGGTTTTGCTTTCTAATCAAAGTTTCTCAATTAGTTAAAAAAATGTTTTATCTCAGTTTAGAATTATGAGGATTGAAGCTAAATAATACAAAACAAAAGATTCAAGGTGTACAAGTTACACAAGTTACACAATTTTATTGTTTCTTTGATTGCACCATACAACTTGACGTCAAAGATAAAAATGATCTCATTGTACAAGTGAGCATTGTAGTAATGTTAAATATTCCATTACAAAACGTCTTTCTCCCTATAGAAAATGTAAAAAGGAAAAAGTACAGCCAAACATCTCCAAAATAGAACTGAAAAAATTGCAAAAGAGTAACACCGAGCAGGATTATTTGGCAGCGACTGTCTAACATGAGCCACTGGGATGGACAGACGAGGCATTTGGCACTGTCATTGGTCCACAACAGGTCGCAGCCAGGCTCCTGCCAGGTGGCACAGGGACACATACATTGCATTGTGACAAATAAACAACCCTGCAGTATTCCCAAAGAGGAGACAGCCACATGAAGGAGGACCCTACTGTGCCATATTCCAACCCATTATGTCTGCCCATGCCTTGTCCTGTGTCTCTATGAGCTCAAACTGACTCATAAGTGGTCGAAAATGTCACTGGTAAGTAAACAATATTGTATAGGATTTGTGTATTTTACAAAAAAATTAGTTTCCCCACATTTTACACCAAGTGAAAAGCATCGACGTGTGAATACATGTGATAGTCATTTCCCTGGAAAAATACATTGCAAATAATTGCTTTGGAATTTCTTTCCCACAAAGAGTGTTTACAGTACTGCAGCATCCAAAAGAAAAGAAAACCATTACATTCAAGCATTTCCATTGCTGTGCTTTGGGAGTGATGGAAACATTGCCAGTTTCTTCTCTTTCTTTATATTTGGAGTTCTCTATCCCATTATCCCACTGGCTGAGGCTCCATGTTAGGGGTCCGACATCGTCCAGTGTGGCTTTGTTTGAATCTGTGGGATTCAGCTGTCGCCTGTGCATCAGTGTGTGAGGATTACCTGACAGTAGGTGTGGTTGTTAGACGCAAGTGGCTTGGCTTGGTGGGGAGAGTAGGCTTGATGCCGCGAGGGGGGGTCTTTGCGGGGGGTGTAGTGCTTTCGGTGCTGAATGATTTCATCAGCTGAGCCACCCGGCCGCGCCCTGCACAGGTTGAAGCCCCCCCCGACGACGCGGCCCCCACCGGGGCAGCCCTCTTAGACGGTTCTGATGCACCTAGATCTGAAAAGAGAGATAAAACAAAAATCTAAAAAAACAACTCCATGGGCGACATTCTGACTCATGCACAGAGAAGTGATTAGTACATCTACATTTTTTTATTTATTTTTTTAAATAGGAAAGCATTTTTTCCACTCAAGCTTCTGCTTTTTGTGGTTTTCCCTTTCCTGTAGTGTGTTATATAGATTTGTGTGCATGTAAATGGTCTGCAAAGGCTAAAATCACCAAATTCACTCACACACTCCCTTGATTGTGTTATGAGAGTGCTCTCATACTTGTTTGATTCTGAAATTGTATATATTTATATAAATGTCTGCATCTGTAGCCTGTTATTGTCTCATTATACCGCACTGTGAATGAATTAAAAGTAAATATATAAGTCATCATGAACACATCTGTCCATCATTAATGGACGTCTCTTTAAAATGACCGCTCAGAGGAGAGGAGTTCTCATTTCTCTAACCGCCTGCTGCTTCCCCTCCTCTCTCCTCGGTTCCCCTCCTCAGTCCTCCGCTCGCATCTCCTGTGGGCGGGACCAAGTCTCGAGGAGGGGAAATTAGAGAATTGAGAAGCCTTTATTGTACGTGATAGGCTAAGGGGCAGGTCTCTAAGCGGTTCACCAGTCACAACAGAGCCGACCAGCTAACCAATCAGAGCAGACTGAGCTCTGGTTTCAGACATAGGGTGAAAAGAGGTGCTGCAGCACAGGCTTTATGAGAAAAATAAAGAGCTTTTTGAACATCAAATGTCCCAGTAGAGGCACACAATACAAACCTGTAAATGAGCAGAATAGGGCCCCTTCATTTCTTTTCAAAATTGGCTTATTACAAAAAACTCATTCCAAAACACATTTTTCAGAACCTTTAATTCAAAATTGTATGAATATATTTTAATCTTTGTTTCTTAAATGCATTTTCCGTTTCTTCCTCCAGAATAACACTTTATTTTTTAACTTCCTGGGAGGGATTTTAGTACAAGCGATTGCTTCATTAGCATTTTCTCTCAGTTTTTCTCTTCAATGTGCAGGGATGATTCTTTGGGCTGTCTCAAAGGGACTGTACTCTACAGCAGGGCATTGCTGCAGATGGAAACACAACACCTTTTGGGAGACTAAGAATAAGAAATCCAGGTGAAAAGGAGTTTAGAACCGATAAACCATGAGAGTTTCCCTCAGCACATGTATGCTGTTGTTGCAAAAACAGGAATGAAGTGTTCCCACATCACCCGATAATTTCCTCTCTGCAAAAACAGCGCCTACATTTCTCCTCGCTCTTTACTACCTGCTTTTTTGCTCCTTTTCATTCGTCTCCCTTTATCCCACTCTGGCTGAGCAGAGGTCATCCTCAGTGGAAGTGTACAGGGACACAGCTGGGTGTAGTTGGTGTGTGTGTGCGCTTTCTGAGGTACTGTGTTTGGAAGAGGGTGTAATTGAGGGAGGAATGGAGGGAACAGGAGTAACGGAGGGAGGGAGGGAGGAATGGAGGGAACAGGAGTAACGGAGGGAGGGAGGGAGGGAGGGAGGGAGGGAGGGCCACAGGGACGGCAATGGAGAGCAGACAGACGCTGCTCAGACACCAGAAGGCTTGAGGAGCCACATATTTTTAGCGTCATCCCCGGGGGACAGAGATATGTGAGAGCGCCCGCGTGCACGGCTACACACGCACACAAGAACACACACACTCATAGTCACACACAAAGTGAAAACATGCACAAGCGTTCACACAGTTTGTAAAAGTTGACTTTTAAACACACACATTCTCATGTTACACTCAGGTCTGTGCATGCTCACACACACAGAAAGAGAGACACACATTTGCACAGTCCTCCTGCTCATTGGATTCAGTCACGCAACACACGCACACACACACACGCACGCACTCCTGGGGCCAGGAAACCTTTAAAGCTCTTGATGTCTATTAGCCATGAGAGTGCACGGAAGACCTAAAGTTGCCTTTAAGCTTGTGTTATTGTTTATTGTTGTTTACTTTCCTTTCTCTCCTCACTCTCAGTCTCTCTCTCTCTCTCTCTCTCTCCTTCCCCCTGTGGCTTTAACACCTCCCTCCACCTTCCTCTTCATCTCCCCCTGTCTTGCCATGCCTTCCTCTGCCCCATGACCCGCAGTTCCTGTGTTAATGTCCTCTCGCCGCGCTGCGTGGGCTTGCCTCTGATTGTCTCGTTGTGTTGTGTGGTCACCACGGAAACCTTGGATAGGCTCCAGCAATTGAGGCTGACACACATTAAGGCACGCACCTAGCACGCACTGAGCTCACACGCAGACACACACACACTCGTGAAGATACGCAGAGGCGCATACACACTCGTGGTCAGAGAGTTTTTTTAGCTCAGAGCCTTGGTGCAGGTCTGAGAGGAATGCTTAATGGAGGGACAGAAAGTGAAGCGGAGGGAGAGGGAGGATTGGTGTTATTGTCATTGGACTGTGGATAAATAACACATTTATATACAGAGATTTGTATATAAATGAGACTGTTTGTCTTTTTTGAAGCAAAACCTCATCCCCTCCCACAGGTAACCTGACGAACCTGTCTTATCACACCCAAAAACTGCTCAAACCCCACGCCTTTCTGCCTGAAACTCTCCCAAGCAGCTGCACTCTTAGCCCTGCCAGCAGAAACAGTCATTAAATCTACCTGCGAAAACACCTATTAAAATGAAAGAGAATCTCTGCATTAAATCACTCGTCAAGATTGATTAATCTCCCATTTGAGTCTTCAAGCGCCACTCCTCACATCTCAGTCCAGCTCGTAAATGTACAGGGAGACAAAGGAGGTGGGGGCGGGAAGCAGTGTCACTGACCAGGCTAGCACAAAAATTAAAGACCAATCTATCTCTTTAAAGACCTCCATGTCTCTGGCAGAAAGAGAGGAGGGGGGGGGGGGGGGGGCTCGGACGAGGGGGGGGGGGCGCTGAAGTGGGGCAGAGGGCAGAATTCCCGAGCAGCATGTCTGTGGACTGAAGGGCAGGGAGGAAAGGGTGTGTGTGTGTGTGTGTCCGTGTGTATTGAAGCGAGGGGGGGGGGGCCCTCCTGTGTGGGGGCTGGGGCCCCTGTCACTTATCAGCTCTGGCTGAGCGTCGCCCAGGGCTAGAGTCGGGAAGCAGCGCTGGAATGTGTGTCCTTCCCTCTGAAGGTGAAGAGAGAGGAGAGGAAAGCCGACCGACAGACGAAAGGTTTCTAAATATGAACGCACGCACACACACATATGAACACATACCGCCAGCTGCTGGAGATTGATACACTTTCGTATTCACGCATATATGCTAATATTATATAATATTATATGACACAAACACACTTAGACTGACCCCTGTTATCTGAAGTATGAACTATAATACGTGGATTCACTTTCATGCAGATGACACCTAACTTTAGACAAAGCTTGAAATGGTCGATTGGGCTCTCATTTTCAGATACCAAGGTTTTTTTGGAATGAGTAGATTGGTTAAAACACATTTTAACCCAGATTTTATGGGGGCTGGGAAACAATCTATTATGTTTCCTCCTGAGGGAGTTTGCAGTTCATTAGGTCAACATTGACAGCATAGTAAACACTTCACGACATGTAACGCTGAAAAGCCAAATAGTGAAGGAGAGATAAAGTAAATAAACACTGCGCTTAAAATATCATTGTTTAAAGTGTTTCTATGATGCAATTCTGTAATACCACATTTTACTATTTAGATCTTGACCTGACTGTCGTCAAAACACAATCCTTTTTAAAGTTATGACATCTTGAATCTTACTTTTCAGATAACAAAGTAGACTACTTCAGATCAAATTAAAACTATTCTATCTACTATCATAAAACTCTTTCCTGATATTTGACGGTGATGACAATAACCAAAACGTAACTCTTACGTGCTTTATTTTATCAATTGTTAATTCAATTAATTCAATTCAATCTCATAAAACTACATTTCCAAACGTTGTACTATGGCAACCATCACATTCATTATTAAATTCATCTTTTCCAACTGTTGTGTGGGACACCGTCTCTCCTCGCAGGATGCAGGAATCCTTGTCATTACCACATTCAAAAGAAAACAGCCGAGGCATGAGCCCTATCCTAATCGGCCTCCTCCTCGTTTTGAAGCAAGCATCCTGCCATTGTCAAGGACAGACACACTGTCAGTATTCTCTGTCCACAGTCAAGACACATTTATCCAGCAGTGTTCAGCCCACCTCAACTCCCACCACACCAGCTGTTCCTTTCCCTTTCTTTTCCTCTCCCTTCATCTCTCTGTTATTCATTGCCCTGGTTTTGCCCACTGGTGTCATATCCAGCCACCTATGTGGGTGCACACACATAAACACGCCGGTGCAACCATGATTCATTGGAATTATATATTTTTGTTTCTTCATTCTTTGCAGGTTTTAGTCATTTCTATTGTTCCTGATCCAATCGACAGATCAGCGCTGAGCTCTCTGCACGTGTGTTAGGCGCAGAATTTCACTATTTGATTCTTCAACTGTATGTTCTGCCAAAATAAGCAAACATGATTTCGTAAATACTTCCAGAATAATGCCTCTTCGGGATAATATTAGGAGCTTGGTAGCGCTCTTCTGTCTGGCTTTTGTAGAGTTTTGCCCGGCCTCCAAAATCTACAATAAAGTGCCAGAAATGTTCAAAAATGAAAACTAAAAGAAAGGAAGAAAGTTTGAGGATTGCAATGTTAGAAAACATGCTAGCTGTTGTGGTATGTTTTCTGAAGGAAGTGATCTGAAGGAACATTCACTCATTTCTTTCTCGGAAAATGATAACATGTCAATTCCTTTCTAATACAGCGTTAATTTGAAACTACCTTAAACTAGCCAATGTCCGGCAGTGGCTCAGTCAGTATGGGCTTGGACTGGGAGCTGTAGGGTCGCCGGTTCAAGACCCCGACCAGACCTAAAATATGGAGTGTGGACTGCTACTTGGAGAGATCCCAGTTCACCTCCTACCCTGCCGTGGTGCCCTTGAGCAAGGCACCGGACACCCCCCTTCCGCCCTCACAATAGCTGCCCACTGCTCCTAGTACTAGACTCCTGGTACTAGGATGGGTTAAAAGCAGAGAACACATTTCACTGTGTGTGCTGTGTGCTCTGCATGTGTGACCATTAAAGAGGGTTTCATCCCTCCCAATTCTTCGAAAGCATGATATTGAGCCAATGAGGCAATGCTAGTTTTGACTCTTAACCAGAGTGACACCTTTCCCACAGAGTCTTAATTTGTATACAAGCTGTACTTATGTTTTCCCATAGCCTCCAAGAACAGTTGCGTGTGTTTGCAGTGGGCTGTAGGATGCGCATTTTTCCAGCAGAGGGACCCTATGGATATCATGTTCTCTATCCAATTGGAGTGTTTCTATTCAGTATCACTGTTTTCCACTGGATGGTGCTAAGTTCACCCCTTACAGTCCTCATGTTTCTAAAAAACTGGGTCACTGTATGGTGAATGAGTGTTTGGTCAATTCATGAAATTGGTTGCTGTGTTCAGACAGGAAGTCTGGGAATCACAAAAATGAACTAGAAGTAATGTGCACAACATGCGGTAAGAATAATAACCATATCGAGGCCTTAAAGAAAACAATTCTGACTCTAAACTAAGAGCAACTGCATGGGAAAAAGGCGGGGATACGCAAGAAATATAGACCACATGATACACACAAAGAGAGAGGAAAAAAAGTCAGTTTTCCCACTGGTTTGTGAAAAACTGAGTGAAATGGGATCATCAGTTTAATGTAATGCATGGAGTTGGTCCGTTTTGCCACCACTGTCCCCGAAGACAAAGTTACCTGCTTCAACCGGTTTAATGATGATAATATATATACTCTGGTGTGCAATCTACTAAAATATACAGATATTATTTAACGCTCTGATGAATGTAAGCGAACATACTCTTCTTCAAAAAGTAATGCCCCATATATTTAACTTTCGTAAAACTATCTGATGATATACAATTTGATATTAAGTGAATGCAGTGTTCATTCAATTATTGTTTTGGGATACAAGGTAACACTAACATATTAACACTAACTATGACAAATAACTGAAAAGCAGAGGAGAAATAGGAGATTCATATTATAACTATATAAAAAACACATGTCTCTTTTGCTCATGCTCATTTCAGCCCACATTAAATCCTTAATCCTGTAATATTGATCTGAAGGACTATTGTCCCATCCCGTCTGTCCTGTGTATCCCTTGCCTTGATCTTGGCACCTCAACCAAGCAAGAGTGTTTATTGACAATTTCCATGCTAACTGACAATAGAGAAAGCTACCAAAGAAGCAGGTGTGTGGGGGCGATGCAGTACGATGTCACAAATCCCAGTCACAGAAGCTTTTCCCCCTCTGGGCAGGCCTCTTTTTACTCTGCCAGTACATAAAGATTCCAGCGGGCTGAGGCACTATTTGGCAAGCACTTCGGGTTTGGAGAAATAAATCCTTCCTCCGTGCTGCAGCACTAAGAAACCTATCTAGTATGGAATTGTTCCGACTGCTCAACTCTCTGCAGCCATTATTGCTCACAGAGAAGGAGCAGTCGGAAAAATGGTTTTCTTGTTAAACCCGTGGTTTGTGTCGGATGCAAACTTGAGTAAATGTGCAACTCACATCCGTGTCCAGTCTTAGTTAAGAGACTATCTTAATCCTTTCTGATTCTATATCCTATCCTCATCCCAATGTAATAGATGTTTCTATTAGCTGTGTCCATGATGACACCAGCCATTCTTAAAGGGGCCCTCCCTATCATGCTAATTTTCAGGTTCGTATTTGTATTTTGTGTCTATACTGTGACATGTCTCCATGGTCAACAAGCCCTTTCTTTTTCTCATACTGCCTGTGCTGCAGTACCTCTTTTCACCCTCTGTCTGAAACCAGAGCCCAATCTGCTCTGATTGGTTAGTTGGCCGGCTCTGTTGTGATTGGTCAACCGCTTAAAAAGGTGTCAAGGCCCTTTTTTGTTCAGCATATCACTTACAACTTGTTGGAGCGCCAGCCAATAGAAGAGCGAGTGCATGGTGATGTGACTATGCAACACTCACTCTTACAGAAATCAACTTAAGAGACAAGGGGTTTCAGGCAGGGGGGGACTGTGGGGGAGAGAAAATCCCTCTGGAGAGAACTTTAGGAATTAAGACGTTGCAGACCATTTAAATGAAACGTCTCCACACTACAGGAAAGGGAAACCCCCCCAAAAGCATAACAGGGCCTCTTTAAGGTTGTTGCTATTGGTGTAAACAAGTAAAAGATTGCATTGACTGGAAAACAATTCCAGATTAAAAAGAACACAGAGGGAGATTTTATTTCATTTGACATCAGCCCCATCATCTTCCCTTCCTCGTGACGCTTTGCTCACTCACCTTTCCCACCCTGTGACTCATTCGGTTTCTGAGGTTCCTGTGGGTGCAGCCCCCCTTTGGTGGAGCCAGAGTCTGTTTTGACAGTGCTTCTGCCGGGGGAAGGGGACGCTGCGGCGGTGGCCAGCTTCAGATTTGCGAGGCAGAGTCTCGGGCTGACAGAGCCTGGCGCAGCATTTGCAGAAGCTGGTCTCACGTTGACAGGGCTGGCTCTCATGGGAGGCCTGGAGCAGATGGAGAGCTGCGGAGCCGAATTCTCCTCAGTCGCACTGGCTGACTCCAGCTCGGGCTGCAGAGGGAAGAGTGAGGGAAGAGTGACAAAAGAGGACAGGAGAGCGCGATTAGTGTTGACAGCTTATTCACATACAGTGGAATTACTGTCACGTTTGATTAAATCATTGGATAAATGATTCACCAAATTACAGTTCTCCAATGACTGCGCTGAGACACACAGAACATGACCGCTGATTAAGATTATTTGTGGGAGAAAATTATAAGGTGACTTGGAAATCAAGCAACCTCGCTAATCTTCCGTCCTGATCTTACGATCTCCTTAATCAACAATCACTCTCTCCTCCTCTCTCTGGCTCCTTCCCTCACTAAATCAACTGGAGAAAAGCTGCAGCGGGGCTCTCAGCAACAGCCACTAATACATCTGCAGCACTGAAACACCCCCTTCCTGCTTCCAGAAACAAATCACTCTACCTACAAACAAGACGTTCTACAGGATAATGAATCTTGTAAAGGGAGGCTGTCAGACAGGTGTGGGTGCTCACTGCCACATCAGCATGAGTTGCCCAGGGATGAGTTTGGGCCTCTTCTAGTCTGGTGCAGATATAGGAAGTGAGGGAGAGACATCTCCTTCTATGGCAGAGAGGAGGGGAAAACAGAGAACAGAGGGGAGCTCACACGCCCAAACCTCGAGAGACTATCCCACAATCCCGTCCATCTGCGACTGACGCATTCGCTCTCTCTGGCGTTTTAATTCCCCGATCAAGTTCATCAACCATCTGTTCTAGGGCATTCCAGAAATCCCGCCTTGCCTCTGTGAATCAGCTGTACACACCGTGCACACACATTTGCCTGCATATAAAAACACATAAAAGAGAAAGAAAGCCAAGGAGAGATGGAGAGCATACTCCGCGGACAACCCAAGGCTGGAGCGATGATGGAGCCAGAGGGAGGAGAGTTCAGTTCAGCTGTTCCCCGGAGAGAGGGCTGTGAGGGGTGCGGCAGCCCAGGCGAGACGGGGGAAAGAGAGGCAGAAAGCTGATCTGAAGAGAGGCTGGGAGTGCGGGGACAGCTGGCCTAACCACCATTTCCTGTTACTCACAAGGGGTGGGACTGCCATGCAGAAGAAAGACACCAAAGCCACGTCTCAAAGGAGAGGATTGTTAATCAATCACACCTTGCTGTGATCTGTGAGACTGGGTTTCAATCAGACTCAGAATCCCTTTATTAGTCCGACAGAGGGGACATTTACATTGTTACAGCATTATCTTTGCTTTTTTCATTATCTTTGCTTTTTAAATGCCTTTTTAATAATGTATTTATGCTGTATTTGTTCTTAAATGTCTTTTGCTTTTAATCTGTAAAGCACTTTGAATCGCCACATGCTGAAAAGTGCTATATAAATAAAATTGCCTTGCCTTGCCTACAGCAGAAAAGAGCCAAAGACAGCTTAATGTTACCTAAGTAGCATGCATAAAAAAAGTAATAAGAGTGTCTCTGAGTGAATTTGACACCAGAACATAAGCTGATCTTTGCTTTATAAGCTATACTATAATAAGTACATTATCCAAATTCTATAACTGGATTGCAGCAACCTTTATATTCTATTTTCTTGTAATGGCGGCACTAATTAGCATAATAGCATGCCACAGACACATGTGATCACTTTAAGAATAGTTTTATTGTGTTCCTTGACCCTCAAAACATGGATCTGGACACCTTATTTGTTCAGTTATCTGCAATAATGGCTGAGATATAGTGAAAGGTGTAAAAAGAGTGAAACTCTTTAGGGTAAATAAACACTAATTTGGGAAAAATATATACGTGGGACAATTTGCCAACTTTTTAACATAGCTAATCGTTTTCTACACAATTTTTCCAATCTAGAAAAGCTGATTAGAAGTATATTTCAGGGGGGTGCATGATACCCCCTTCTACCCATTAGATTATTAAGGTTAAAAAACTCTCCACTTTAGTTTGCAAATACCTTTTCTGCTGCTGGAGGTGAAGGATGCTCACTCACTGACACCTGTGGGTTTAACAAAGACATTACACAAGTGTTACAGGCCATGATGCAAGCACAGAGCTCAAATTGTAGCAGGCGAGGAGCTCCCACTCACCGGCAGAGGGAGTAGCGGGCTCGACTCCCCACACTTCCCCTGTTGGGAGAGACAGTGCCATGTTAGATGATACTAGAGGCCACACGTCATCCTCCTTAACTTTGAGTCAGTTCAGTGCTTCAGGGAGCAGGGAAGAACAGAGTTTCCAGAGTTAAATAAGAGTTAGAAGAATGATTGCATATGTAACTGGAACATATCTGTGCTGTGGGTGGGGTAAACTGCAGGAAAAAAAATCACTGAGTGGTTGAATGAATCGTGGTCAGGCCAGATGAGACCGTCCGCCTGGCTCGCTCTGGCTGAGTGTGTGCAAGGTTGCCATGACAACACAGCACATTTCTTTTTAAATGAGCGTGAAAAAAAGGAGCCCACCCCCCCCATTACACACACACACACACACACACACACACACACACACACACACACACACACACACACACACACACACACACACACACACACACACACACACACACACACACACACACACACACACACACACACACACCACACACACACACACACACACACACACACACACACACACACACACACACACACACACACACACACACACACACACACACACACACACACACACACACACACACACACACACACACACACACACACACACACACACACACACACACACACACACACACACACACACACACGTAAAATATCACCACCTTGGAAATGATGCACAGTGAGGGCTTATTTTCACACAAGAGAAGCTTAAATAAAAATGTATGAGGAGGAATAATTGAAAAGTGATGCTCAAAAAGGCTAATTGATAGTTTTCACAAACTGTACGTCAGGTAACAGAAGATAATTAAAAAGTCTTCCATTGAGGGAGACGAAAAGGACTAGTCTTAAGAACAGTTTAGACAAATAATATTTTGTTCTTGATCAGGTTGTTTTGTTTGACTACTTGGTAAAGAGTAATTTCACATGAAGAAAAATCACTAGGAAAATAGTATAGCATAATTGTTTGCCGTGGACAAACATATACACACCTTTAAATCCAGCGAAATACCAGGTTGTGTTTTAGGGGTGGGGTTTTCTCTCTCAGTTCTAACAGGTTCTGTTGGTTTTCTGCTCTTCAAGATACTTTGATGGCTGCAAAACATAAACAGACAAAGTTGTATCTCCTTATAAACCAGAATGTGTGTTATCTTCATACTGTAGTATCATGATAATGTATCCAAAGAAACTTCCGGATATCAAATTGAAACAAAATATATGTTTTTTTGGTTACAGATCATTCATTACCTGTAATCTATCAAATCGTGGTCTGGTATGTATTTTTAAAAAAAAGTGTATTACTGTGCATTGTTCTGAAGACTTGGCGACTTCTTTTCTGCGAATCCTGAGGAGATGAATTTGGAGCTCAGCTCATCCAACTCCCCGATCACAAGGACCGCCACGTCTCCATCCCGTCCGAGCAGCCAGCTCACATTCTTACTGTTGGCTGGAGGAAACACACAACATGTGGGTTAGTTGGCCATCAAAACACTGACCAGATAAGAAAATAATTACAACTCAGGATCAAATAAACAAAATGGGAGACCACAACATGATATCTTTTACAGGAAATACCACACAAATCCAATAGACATAAATGATAGAAAGATTTATAATGTAATGTGTCCTTTTCAGTAATTGGCCAAAAGTTGCACAGTTTTATCAACATTTTTAAGAATGCCACTTTCTCTGAACTTTTCCAGTTTTAACAAGAGCCTTATTCATTTTGGGGGGGTTTCCCATTTACTGTAGTGTGTTATACAGATTTGTGTGCAAAGGCTTGAATCCCAAATGTAAGTTTCTCTCCCACACACTGGACTCCTTTGTTTGCTTCCATAACATAATGACATCACTATGTAACACTTGTGCTTCTATGGGCTAGCGCTCCAAAACATTGTACGTGATAGCCTAAGGGGTGAGACATTTCTAAGCAGTTTACCAATCATAACAGAGCCGGCCCGCTAACCAATCAGAGCAGACTGGGCTCTGGTTTCAGACAGAGGGTGAAAAGAGGTGTGCGGCACAGGCAGTATGAGAAAAATAAAGAGCTTTTTGAACATTAAAGCGTGTAATCATGTCACAGTAGAGACACTACATACAGATATGAAACCTGAGAATTAGCAATTAATCTTTTTAAAATACGAAATATTCCAGATAATCCCTTCTGGCTCTGTTCATTTTGAAGTAAACTGTCAACTTCACCACCAGTGTCTCTGATAAGTTGAGTCCGCTGTTTTGGTTAGAGACGGACAGGAGCAACAGCTGGTGGGGCAAGGCAGCAGAATGCAAACACACAAGAGAGGATCTATAGATGATTCAAGAAGAGGGGACAGGGGGAAGCAGCACTGCCCTCCTTTTTTGTATAAATCTAGTTTTAAAAGACCTTCCTTGAACGGTTTTAATTCACTAATATGAAATAATTCAGATTTTACAAATTCCTAACCCTAAAATATCCATAGCTGATATTTGGTGTTACACTTCCTTTTTTGTATGTGAGGACATTGAATCCACATAAGCTTTCAAACACAATAGGCCACACACTTTCATACCATGTGACTGCTTTGTGACTATTGTTTGGGAGCATGCAGAAGTTACTTGAAGAGAAAAGGGATCTGACGTGGGTTCAGAGGGTGACAGCTTGCTGGGTTGAACACAGGATAACATAGTGAACATAGTGAACATAGTTCATAGTGAACTGGTTTTGCCAGCCTGCCCTGTGGATCGTATTGAGGCAGGGCATACCAGGATGACTACGAAAACACAGCAGTCAGAGAATACCTGGGTAAACATTTATCAGCCCCATCCAACAGCTACAACCACAACACCATTGTCAGGCGAGATGATTCCTGTCAGCTGAGTAAAGCACATTAGGAAGATTAATGTGCTGCCATTAGCAGTGTAAGAACACATTGTCAGACTTGAGTTGATCATTATGTTCCCTGATACTGCATCTATTGTTATAACCCTTTATTGTACTGTATTATTTAATAGTTTACATGAAAACCTTTGTGATGTTGGATGTTACTGGGACTGTGTTATTTGTACTCACACGTTGCTTACAGTGTCGCAAAATATAGCAATATTTAAAATTGTTTCCCTGTGTCATGATGGATTTCATATCACCAGATTCTTATAAATACATAACTGTCACATTTCCTAAACAGTGTGAAAAAACAATAAGATATCCTTTATCAACATCTCAAGAACAACTTATCTGATCAAAGTAAGAAGCTCTACACTGAGCCATGTCTGCCTCATGTGAATGTCACCAGTTTTCATACATAACATAAACACAGGGACACAAACAGCCCGGCACATAGTCACGAGACAGAATACATAAACACAAACAACCCTAAAGCCAGCCTAACAACAGTAAAAGTCCCATGATTGAGAAAGTCTTAAAGGCTGACAATGTTAACTCCAGCCTAGAGAGACGCCGGCTTCATCATCTGCATAAAAACAAAGTTAGCATGCGAGCCCTCCCACAAGGCCCGCCAGATACACTCTCTTTGTTTTCCAACACACATACATTTCCTGCATGCTTCCTGTTTCGCTCCCTGCTAATTGTGTGAGGGATTGAGAACTGCCTCACTTCCTATTTTTACACAGAAACACCAACTATCCACCATTTCCTCTGCAGACTGTGTGGAGAGGAGTTGTGTGGTCATGTGATCTCAGCCTGCAGTCTCCATCCAGCCTAAAGACAGCTGCATTGGTCATTGAGAGATAGAAAAAGCCTCTGTTCTCTCACTCGGCACCACAGTATATAGTAAGACCTTTGTTGTTAGGCAAGATAAGGAAGATCACATTACTCTATTAATCAGAGTCAACACACCAACTTCAGTGTGTGTTAATTGGCTTCAAGTCACTTTTAAACAAGAATTTTAGCAACAGCTGTGTTGTTTTATATAGGGTGGTCGCAAAATCTGATTTCACTACATGACAAATACATTTTGTACAATGTTATTATCGTGATATCGATAGACAATTTAAAGAATTAAATAAGGATATTAGCCACATTCATCTTTAACATTGTTTATCGTGCATTTTCTTTCTTTTTATACAAATGAATTACACGCTAAAAACAAGTGTAAGAAGCTGGAAAGAATATAACCAGAACTAACCAAAAGCATACAAAAGGTGATTTGTTTGATATTTTAAGAGGGATTATTTACATCTATCATATGTAGGTTACCATTAACATAATATGAGTATTTCATTTTAAAATATCAGTTATTATCTTCAATGCCTTCAAGACATCCGGGAACTTTTTGTAGTTAGATTCGTCATCTACAATAACAATCCTTCCTTGGAATATTCAAATAGGACAATTTGATATGTGAGTGTTATTACACCACTCGTTTCTCATACTAGTACTTGCTGACACCGTGGAGAAAATGCAGACAGACAGGATTTTGCAGAAGACGTCAAACCAGTTTCAGGGCAAACTCACGGCCTCCTGAGTTTCTGGTTGTTTTGTTTGATCGCTGCATGTATACTGTTGACTGTTGCTTAAGAGTAGAAGCCACTTCCTATTAAACACATGTAACTTCCACACTGCCTGTTAATCCCCACCCACATGTGTTTTTTCTCATCATCTGTATCTAGTTTCCATTAAACACAAGTTTCGGTTATGTTTCGGTCACAAGTTCCGGTTATGAGGGACAACTCTGATCAAGTGGATATTTGTCATCTGTCGCTCTTAGGCTCCCTTTGTGTGGTGTGACTGAACAAAATGATATAAGTGAGAGCTTGAAATCAAAATGATGTGCATGCCAACGCATAAACACACTGCCTCATACTAAAACCTATTAATAAATGCCTCCTATAAAACACACACACTCTCAGAGTGAATATCATTTTACCCTGACATCTACTTTACTTCCCTTGTGTAAATGTTAACATCCTCATTGAGCGTGATGTCAACATTAACCCAGCAACACCATCAATCTGCCGTAATTGTTTAGGACTTCAGATATAAATAGAGCTTCATGTTGGTGAAGTCAAAGTGCTCTTTGGTTTCTGTCCTCATGTCACGCTGCACTACATACACATTCATGTGGAGCAGCTGGCGTTTGTTAGCCCAAGTTTGTATTTCAGGGAATTGTTAAACTTGCCAAATGGACTTCAGGTAAACAGCTGTTGGGGAACATGAGCTACAGCAGCAAAGGACGTCATTAACAACCTGTAATGCAAACATCTTGACAAAAAAGATTCATAATGTCATTCTTTAAAAAGTTCTCTGTGAAAAAGTTTTGTTCAAAAGTGTCACGGTGCACTTGAAGCTGCACCCTGTCGAGGTGGACACACAGGAAGAAAGAAGAGGAGTTCACAAAGGTGAAGTGGTGGTGGTGGAGATGAGTCGTTACCTTTTTTTGGCTTTTTTTGCTTGCACTCGGCGTCCCCCCCTTCTTTCTCCTCCCGTTCTTTCCAGCGCCGCACCTGCTCCTGCCGCATCTTCAGGAACAGAGTCTTCTTCTGGTCCTCATTTAGAGCGTTCAGCATATCAGGGTCGATGAACATGTCCTTTAAAATCTGCTGCAGCATGTTGGCGGTCGAATGGTGGTGTTAACTTCGTACCACAAAGCTTTAGGAGGTAGGGGGCTCTGTCCTTTGGCCAGCTGCTTTCTGAAGTGGACAGTGTTGGTTTTATAGTCATCAGAAGAAGTCTTGCACCACTTCTTTGTCCTACAAATCTCTCTTAATGAAAGTCTTCTTCATGAACTAAGGAGCATGTTCTTCCTCACAAACACGCTTTTGTACATGAGGCACAATCTTACACACATACACTCACTCAAACACACACAACATCCTGTTTCCGCTCTGTGTTGTGGTGACAGGTGGAGGTCATCTTTTGGATAGTCTAAAAAGAAAACAAATAGAGAGCACTTGAAACAAACATTTGGAAGATTACATTGTAGCCTATAGACTCTAAAACTTCTCAATGTCTTCTATGTTTCTTGATCTAACCTTAGGGAAACTTTTTCTCTTTCATTCCTATGGAAAGTGTGTTTAAGGCAGCTGTCTTGTCCCTCCCTTCATGAATACGGAAGAGCCCAAACCCTGTTCCTAAACTGACAGAGCCTGTAGCCCAGAATGGGAGGAGATTGCTAAGGAATGGGACTGCTTCTGTCATCAGTGCCCCCCTCTTTCTTCCCTCCTCCCCTTTCCCACCACACATCCCTTCCCAAAGCCCATGTTCCTTTCTCCCCTTAACTCCCACGAGATAGCGGCTCCATTTTAACATGGCTAGTTTCTGGTTGTTAAGAGAAAACACAACAGGGTCATAGCCCAGGAGCACATGAGCCGGCTTTCTCTAACAAGGGGATTGCAATGGACTCCTCAAATCACAGTGGGGAGTTAAACAATGGCTACCACATAGGCAGCACTTGGAGGGAAAGAAAGCTTGTCTCAGACTGAGAACTATCACACTGGAGGAATACAGATTACCAGACACAATGCAGAGAAGGAAACCCAAGGATAGGGGTGTAGGGAACGGAGAGCGTACGTGATACAGGACAAATGGGAGTTGTAAGAGAAGGGTAGAATGTGCTGAAGTACTCACAGTGGGATGTAGACAGCCGCTCCACAGCAGAGTATGCTAACTAAGCTGAGAGTCAGAGCGCCGTGGGTCCTCCTTGTCTTTGTGTGTGTGTGTGTGTGACTGGGCTGATGACATCACAGCATTCCATAATCTCCCTCCCTCTCTCTGTCTCTCTTTATTTAAAACAAGGGGGAGACTGCAATTCAGGAAGTTGACTTCACACATTAAAGAAGTTCTGAGAAAAAAGGGTTGAACATCTTCAGTTTTCACCACTGCTTTCCCTCCCACAAAACAAATTCAAATACATGTTTTACATCAGCTCTGCAAGTAAAGTCAAAAACACTTATTACATATCTTCTGCACAAAAACCTATATGACACTAGAGGAAACGGAACCCTTTAAGAAGACATAACCTAGTTATTTCGTTTTTTCTCTACGATGTGTTTACATAAGGACAAATGTATGGTCACATCATTACACATTCTACACCAACACTTTATTTTTTTTCTTCCTTCTTTAAACAATTTCTACTTGCATGACAGATTTCTCGATATGCTTTAATGTCATCGTTTACTGTGACATTCAATCATGAGATCACACGGTGTAAATGTAACATTTTGTTCAGGGACTTTTAGCATCTACCTAAAGTTAAGACAATAAAACAAACAGTGGTCTGAATAGCATGTAGGGATTTTAAACGTATGTATATATACATGCAGCTGGAAGCTTAGAAATCTGTTAATGTTACCAGTGAAGCCAAAGGCACATGTCTTCCTCTTTCTTCTCCTCTCCCTTGTTTCTGAGCCTGCTATTCATAAGTAAAGAGCATCCTCTAGTGGTCCAAACCAGAGAAGACTGCTATGAATTACGTCACCACCAAAGCCAAACTGCTCCAGCATTAGCACAAGATAACAAAGAGGAATCGACGCTAAAGCAACCGCAGCATTTTTAGACACATCCAGAGAAGACCTTCAACACCACAGCATTAAATAAACATGCATGCAGGGGGTCGTGAACACAAATAGGCAGGATGTTGTACATTGCTGCATGCCGTTCATAGTACAATACACTCAGGGAGTATTTAGTTGATGATGATCATGTTGCAGTAGCAATAAAATATGAACATGATCAAGTAGTTCTCTCTCAGTGAGCATGTTGGCAGCTGGACCCGACTAAACCTGTTCATTTAGTCTAACCTCAGCAATCCTGAGTAATCATTGCCATTGTGTTTGTAAGTAGCATGACTGATACTCACAATTAAAAAATAAAGGGAAACCGATACTCTTTCATTAGAATAAATTGTGCTTGTACAACAATTGGGTGGTTTAAATATGTTCATCAGCAGTTCTGATGCACTTGAGCTAAATGAGGTTAAAATGTTAACATAGGTTCAGGAGCATGGCCACGCCTAAAACTCCACCTCGAACCACGGCCACCCCTATTTATATCCGGCAAAACCTCCGGCCACTGCTCGTCTCCATCCTTTCAACCCACCCTCCCTCTCCATTTCTACCCATACAGTTCCACTTCCGACTCACACCGAGCGATACATCCATCCATCCCTCCCTCCCCTCAACATCCCTCATCCCTCATCCTCTGCCCGTCACCATTTATATTTAAACGGTGCATGTTTATATACTGTGTATACTAACACCTTAATTCCAGGTATCGTCTTGGAGGCCCGTAATCAGCCTACGCAGATCATGCCGGAGACGGAACCCCCACTCTGAGTCTCCCACTGCACGGACCATAGCTCGTCCTCCCAGATCATCCCTTCACCCCCCTCATATCATTCACATGTTACTTGTAACGTACAAACATCACACTGTTGTGGCGTGGTTCCTGCTAGTGAACATCGCTGTAATGACCTAAACTAATCCTATGTGGGCTTTTGGATAAAACAACAAAAGGTGAATTGGAGGATGGGCTGGAGTTCATTTAGCACATCCCCTTCAGTGTTTGTATCCTTCATCCGGTCCAGCAGGGGGGCCAAGATGCTGAGAGACCATCGACTTCACAACAAAAACCCGGCAAATAAATATCCTGCAGAAATGTCTTGGAGCATTTCCAGACCCTGAACTCTGACCCCCACGGAGAGGGAGCGTTTGTGGTGTTGGAAGCTACAACTTATCCGTATAGCATTTTGGTAAGCAGTATCTCTGTTTTAGCAACACATATGCTATTAGAGTTACAAGCAAAACTGAGGCTGTTGTAGTGAAAGAGAAAGCCTGTATGTTACAAATCATGTTCTACCTTAGTTTGCAGTAAAATGCCTTACAACAGAAATCTAACTTGCAACTACAAATCCACACAACTTTATAAATTGGTATTAGCTTAAAACAAGTATTCACATAAGAATATTTTTTGTGTTTGAAAGCACAATGGCAAACCTTAAAACTCTTCTTTTTTTTTTTTAAAGTATCATTAAAACACATGCAGGTTTGTTTAGTCTTGATAAACAAGCTCTCATTTTCTATAGCCTTATATGAAACGTAAAGCTCAAAGAACAGCATTCTTTGCAAACGGATGGTCACAAATAGCATAGTCCAGATGATTAGAGAACAAGGTAATGCTTTATTTTACAGCCTGGTATTATACATACAGTACTTATATAGAAATCTTTAAGACATGAGTAATCAGTAACTTGTCATTGCAAAGTTTGCATTTTAAAAGGCTGTAAAATTAAGCTTTAGTAATTAGTATCATTGTAAATGTAGACAACACTACATCAAAATTAGACATACTTTTCCTCAGTGAATTGTCGACATTTGGGGACGTTTTTTTTCTCCCAACAAGAAATGAAACAAAAAAACATACATTTTGAATGTAGATTTTCCCTCATTGGGTAAATTAAATTTATTTTGGAAATTTGTCAAATGTACATAAATTATATATAATGCATCAAAACCAAATACTTCTTTATCTTTAAAAACAAAAAAGGACATTCTTTGTTGAGATCATTTTAAACAAGTATTGGTCAGGCATTTCATTAACCTGGAAAAAGCAAAGTGCTACACACAACAACCACTGAAGACAGTTCACCATACACCTTAATGAGAATTGGACTGAAGCACCTTTTCTTAGCTTAAAGCTAAAATGGAGATTTCACTGTATTTTTTTTTTTAAGTTTTCCTTTTCACAAAATAAAACTCCATTGTGTGTTTATAGTCTCCCTTCAACAACCCATACAAGTTTACCTTTTTCCTAAAGAGAGGCATACTTGCAGTGACATTGTTCTATTTCAAGTTAAAGTACGTATGTGAACTGCTTAACACAACAGGCTGCTAAGACCTTGGTTTACTATTTCCTCCAGGATGGAGCTTTGAGTGCAAATAAAGGCATATAACTCCTCATGAGAAATGAACATGGAATTCAGCCACATGCTTTACAATAGTAATTATATATTTAATTGATATACATATATTGCCACCATTGGCACATACGATATTGCACACAGTGATGAAATGTTGCACAGAAAAAAAATAGATATATTTTTTTGTGGGCACAAACATTCCAAAATTACAAATAATGTGGAATAACGCTGAAAGGTAAAACTTCGTAAAATGAAAAAAACAAGACATGCTTGCTGCTCCCCATTAAGTGAGCGACTTACAACTAACACATAGCTACCCAAGCCACAGAAGGAGCATTTCAAAGGGGGCTGGCTTCCAAACAACAACTCATAGCATTTCAGCGTACTACCGAATGTTCCCAATCTGCTCTCCCTGCTAACGCGCTAGGCTAGTAAAGAGCCAACTCCTCTGCATCCCCTCATCTAGGTGACCACCCCCTTCCATGTTTACATGTAGGCCGATACCTGGATGGCTAGGGAATGGGGATGGCAAATAAGTTAGGAAAGAAGGAAGGTAGCAGAAAAAAGAATTCTGCACCAAGTTTTTTCTTAAGAGTTTTTTTTTTTTACAAACCCTTTTTAGCACCACGAGTCGTGCGCTAGCAAACAAGAGGGCCGGGACACAATAATGGAAGAGAGGAAACGATAACTAAAAGAAGCCAAACTGCGATCCAAAGCATCAGGCCAGCGTGTAAGGCACCAGGTTGTTTATATGCTGAAGAGGATGCTCCCAATCAGGTATCATTTAGGCTATACCATAAGCTCCAGAAATAGGTGGTCAAGAACTGTCTAGTCTGCTGGTTTCCAGTCCATCTAAAGCTGGGAGCAATCAATGCTGAGGAACATCTGACAGTATCTGATTGTTGCCAGTTTCTCTGGAGTTTACTGACAGAGTTTATAAAACTGCTATCACACATCTATGAGATGCGACTGAACTGGTTAAGAACCAGTCGTTTTCCGCGTGGCAGCCCAAATATTTACAAATAGACCAAGACAGAATCTGATCAGCCCCGGCAGGTAGATATATGGGCTAACAAATCTCAAGTGGTGCTACGTGTCCAGATAGCACCACTGAACTTCACACCTTGAGATCTTAAACTTGTAGGAATGTGCAAATCCACTGACTGAATTGAACCCCTTTCACCTTGGTTTATCCAGTGGTCCTACCTATAGTGGAATGGCAATGTTTTGATTTCTGTTTGCGAGGTTGCTCCTTTCGAATGCGCTCTGAAACAACTTTCCCTACAACAACATAGCCTTGAATGGAAATCACTCTGTACTCAAACTTGAGATTCATACACTGCAAGCAGATAAAGATATATATATATAGGGAAGGGTCCTTGGGCCAATATTTTAGGGAAACCAACTAAATGTATCTTAGTGCAGATTAACATGCAGCAACAGCACTCCTTGGCAACATTTGGACTTTTATGACTGAACAGATCACAAAATGCTTTAGATGTACAAACCAAAATAATGCTCTGCTGATTCTTTGCCTCTTTTTTCAGACCACTAAGTCAAATCAGTGTAGGGCGTTTGTCTTATTCAGTAATCTGCTAATTCAGGCCATTTGCAACATGTCACAGAATTTCCTCTATCGATTACACATTTAGTACCTTAAAATTAACACATTGCATTAACAACGAGACACAAAAAGGTCTACAATATATCCATCTGCATGGCAACAATTTAAACTGAAACAAAATTACAATATTAATATTTCTTTGAATGCCTCTGGCAAAACGTCATCATGTGAAGATCCATTGATCAGCTCAATATATTTGATTTGTATGCAATGCATATTGCACGAGAAATAGAGCACTTATTTCATTTGATGAAATGCCTGTGTTTATTTATACTGCATGACATCTAACCGGTTTCCGAAGCAGGCCTAGCCCTCATATGACTTATGTGTAAACACATCTCTATTCACATTTAAAAAGTAAATAGAATCGCATGTACATGTGACAACCTCTTACAAAGTTTTGGAATTTTGTTTGTTTTAAATTAAATGGTCTGATTTGTGCTGAAGTCATTAGCTCACATGAAAAGGAAACGGGTAGTCCTCTGCAATAATTCCTCTTGAACATTGCAGACGCCATTTTTTTTGTTTTACAATAGCTTTAACTGGTACAAAAGTTCTGTTAATAAGGGAAATAAACACTCAGTTCAATATTGTTTGTCAAGTAGGAAACAATGTTCAAATATAATGTTATTACTTTGTTTAGCAGCCTGTTACTGTATTAATGGTGGATAAGTGGGATAACATCCAGCAATGAGTGACAACATGTCATAACTGTCAGGTTGTGGAGGTTTCTTATATTGGGTGATGCTCCCTTGGAGTTAAACCATTACAGTTAAATCTTTAGATTTCTTTCTTTATACAGTAGAGTTTTAATTATATTTCTCTTGTTATTTTTCGTTATTCTTGCATGTTTTTTTGCTATCTATATCAATCCTCTTCTCCATCGTCTGGCTGCATCTCCTCTTGTTGCTGCATCTCGCTTGCCCTTTTCTCCCGTTGCTTCTCCTGGATCTTCTTCATCTCCTCGGCATATTTACTGAAAGTATTCCCAAATTTGGACCACACTTTGTAGGGCACGGTAATCGAGTTGCGGTAGGTTGGCTTCACCTCGCTAACCCTCATGAACACACCATACTTATTGGATCCGACGTCGAAGAAAAACCGTTTGTTGTCCACAGTCAATGATGACCCTTCGGGCAACTCTGCAGGTTCGTCCTCTACACCGTAATCGTCAATAAGTTTAGCCAAAGCGTCACGAAACTCAATAAGTCCCTGGGCCGGCAAAGCGATGGTCTGGCCTTGCGTGGATCCCAAACCGGGCCCCCGGTTAACGGTCTGTCGAATCCTCAGAAACCGACCCCTCTGGTTCTCTTTCAGATCCATGTAGTATTTGCGGTTTTCCCGGACCAAGAACTCGCTTTTGAGTGCTCGCCTGGGCTCGTCTTGCACCAGAGCCGGGTTGCTCGGACCCAGTTGCGCATAATGTTCGATGAAGTCCCCCAAGTAGTCACGGAACTCGACAGCCACCGACATGGAGAGAGTCAGGCGGCTCTTGTTTCCACCGGCCCCGACTTCTGCTATCTTTAAGAAGCGGCCTTTCGCGTTCTGCTTCACGTCCAAATAGAAGCGTTTGTTTTGGATGTCAACTCGCTTCGACGCCAGCTCTTGAGTCTCATGCTGGAGCCCGGTAGCCGAGCCCGCCCCTCCTGTCGCGGGGTGCACGGAACCGAAGACTGGGCCCGTGGCTGCTCCTCCCTGCTCACTACCACTGTCTCTGTCCGCCATGATGCTGCCTGCCTGCCTTCTCCCTCTGTCTGCTGCAAAGCCACGGCCAGTCACAGAGAACGCCGGAGCTCTCGCGAGATCTACACAGAGAGGTATAAAGAGGCGAGGGGGAAAACATTATGCAGAGCGAGAAGGACGCTGTTTTCTCCCTCACACAGGGTGTATTATCATAGGCTGTCATAACGCAAACGAAACAAGGGTTGTTTGGAAGACATGCAACTCCTCCTAGCCTGGTTAAGTTTCGATTCACCGGAAGAGCCTCTGAAAATGACGGGGGTTTTGCAACCTAGGAAAGACTGTAGCCTGCCCTCTGTTTCAAAAAGTAGGAGGACAAATGCTCATCTTTCCAAGTAACACTGGTTACATCAGCTCTGTGCATGTTGAATATGCTCAATATTCTTATAAATGACGAATTAGTCAATGATAAGGTATCATGACAATAGTTTACTGTTAGGCTACACACATGTTTGCCAAACTCATTCATTTCTCAACTCATGGGAAACTTCTGTCATGACAAACAAGTCCCTTAAGCCAAATTGTTAGACTTTCGTTCCCTAAGCTAGTCACTATCACCGGTTTTTTTATTATATTTTTTAACGACATTGAAGGCTAGGCCTAGGCATACTAAATAGCCTATGGCAGATGACATCTGCATTGCATGTAAATTAGGCTACTTTTAAACTTGATACTACACCTGTGAATTAAACAACATCACTATATTTGTTTTCAAAACACATTAAATTCGTTCTCTCATATTTAATTCAACATTTACTTTTCTAGCAAGGCAATGAGATGAAGGGAAAATCCCTCAACTCAAATGTTTGTAGTTTTAGGAATGCAAGGATTCAGAGCCACCTCACCATAGTAGGCCAGACTAGTTGGTGTCATTCGGTGTCATTATGTAAATGTGATTTTTTTTTAACACGAGTCAAAATTCAAATCGATTTTTAATCAACCTTTAGGGTTTGAAATCAGACGAGTTAAACTGGTGGGCCTACCTTCAGCAACTACTGCAGACTGAATTCATATGAGAATCCAAATATTCACGAAAATAAATTAATAAAAACAAACAACTCTTTCCGTTTGCTTATTAGGCCTTTTGTTCAGACTCACAGATTCGCCACATTGTAACTACCTGGGCCTAAACGACCAGCACGCTGTCCCTGACTGCCACAAACGCGCTCACGAGAAGCACACATGGAATAAAAGGATTACTTACAGGTGTATATTTGGCATTGGAGAGACCATCAAGGTAAATCATTTTTTTTTAAGTCATCTAATTTATGACGCCAGTCCATAGCTTACCGTCGTTAGGTTGATGTGAATGTGTCCTCGTCCAGGTGCTCAGTCTGAGTGTTTTGTGGCAGTGAGTGGCTGTGCTGCTGTTTAGGCCCACCTCTTCTTCATTGTTAAGCTGCATATTGGCTACCTGACTGCAGGCTGCAATCGCATTTAAAGACAGCTGGTGTAAATTGTGTCCGCAACCCATAATTGACTGTGCTTTAGGATACGGCATATAAAATACTGGTGGCTATGTTTAGGCCTATAGTCTACTGTAGGACCCTAAACACACGACTTGTCAAAATAGGATGATGTATGCATATTGTTATTCATTCCAAATGTGATTGCAAAAAGCTGTACATTTCTGTTATTAATTTGTTGTTATTGTGATTACAGTTGACTATTCTAGTTTTGCATGCATGTATTGTCTACTCCAAAAAACAAAAACAATCAACGGATTTTAACACATTTTATTAGGCTACAACACGACACTTTTAATGTAGCCTACCTGTTTTTGGTCAGTTGTTAAAATACTGTTCCCATGCTGACGAAACTTTCTCCACTGTAATGTTCTTCCTTCTGGTCCACCTGTAAACACATTTGATAGCGCAAACATTTCACTTAAAGCTTCTTTGCCTCTTTGGCGTTATTTCGATGGTGCCAATTTGCTGCTGCTGTGGATGAATGATATGGAAATGTATGTTAATATTTCTCTCAAATAACTTTGCCATTACTTGCTAGTGCTACGTGTTAATAATTCCAGTCAATACGGTCAAATGAAAAATATTTAATAGAAGCAGATGTTTACGCATTCATGAGCACTAAGTGGATATTTAGCCACTATGGGGAACAGCCAGTGGCGGACTGGCCATCGGGACGAATCGGCACCGAGGTGGGCCGGTCGGATAAGTCACTAGCACCCCCCCCCCCCCCCCCCCGACAAATTACTAGCGGTACCGAGGTGGGCCGGCGGTACCGAAGTGGGCCGGTCGAGAGTCCCGGGCTGATTTTTAGTCCCAGTCCGCCCCTGGGAACAGCTGACCATCCTTTACATAAAACGCTGAATAAGAACTCTTTCAGAGAATATTTGGTATGCACGCCACATTTATTCGTATGAAAGTGAAAGCATTCATAATTTTAACATTTGATTTGGCTTAAAACAAGTATATTGTTATCGCCTAATGATAGATGGTCCGTTTCTGGAATTTGATCTTTGATTAGCCTTTTTTAGGTGTTTTGATGTCTCAACAGCGTATGTTATTTTATATATAAAATAATAATACACATTTCCCACGATGACAGAATTGTTAATGATAAATAAACGTGGACTTTTTCTTTAGTGTAAGCTTCATAAAGTGCCTGCAGGCCTGAGTGGAACTAAAGGAAGTCTGACGCACAAACTAAGATACCCTTAAACTTTTTTTACATTCATTAGATTTATTTATACTATTATATATATATATCTTTTAATACAATGGAATATAAAGTCATTCACATGAATTATGATTATCATGGCAAATATGGGCTACTAATGTCCATTTTTGGCTGGGAATCATAAGGCAAAAGCAATGGAAAAAAATAAACAAAAAATAAAGTTAAACATGTATTATCATTTTAGAGAACTACATTGTTTGGATTTATTATTGATAATTGAAAAGCCATTGGGCTGAAAACTAAGAATAAGAAATAACGTTAATTTATTGAAAGTGAGTGGTTTACTCGTACTTATTTGGTTCATCCTTCATGTGAGGATGCATGCCGGCCTATAGGGGGCTACTTTACCTGAATTCCTCTTCTTTAACTCTTTGATTTCAGTTTACAAATTACATGTTGTGGACATTATTCAGATATGCCCTGCGAACGTCGCCCAGCATTTGTCACTTCTCGTTTTTCAAAAATAATGTTTGTAGAAATGTTAAATAAGTGAGTACATTATTATTCAGCTGTATAAGACACATCAACCGACATTTACGCAATCTAATACAATCATATTAAAGTAATTAAAGAGGGCTATTCATGTACCTCGTAGGATTGTAATGTCCATAGGCCTACTGAGGCTTTGTGAGCCGTTTGCTGGTTTACCATCATCTCAACATCCCTAACCCACGCTTTAAATGTTTTTGATGTATTTATATTGTTGAAGCAACGCTAGCCTTTTTGTGTGACGTGATCCTTTTTTGTTTGACGTTTTTCTCAACCAGGTGCGATAAACACGAGCCTGGATGCATGCACAAATTATTCCTATACTTAAACTCTGAGATGGTCTCTTCGTTTTGTTATAATACAGACTGTATTTGCGTATAATATTGTCTTTAGGCTCTAATTACCCATAAAAAAAAATCCACATTTAGAGTTTGACACAACTTTATAATCCAAAATTTCCTTGGATATGTCTGCCTCATTTCCTTGGGTTACCTAGGCTGCAGAGGGACCCTCGCCCTGTCTCTGTTCCGTGGTTTAGATACTGCACACAACACACAACCTGTCAAATGTAGCCTAGTTAATCTATCGTGAATGGAGCCTACATGCACCATTTTCAGAATCTTTTTCAATCGTGAATATGAATCAGTTGTTTGAATGACGTCTAAGACATATTGTACCTTTTTAAAAAAAAAAGAAAAACAAATCTGTCGTCGCAGTTTATTAAAGGGCAGCCTTTGTGGTCTGCTCTCAAAGTTTTTGCCCTGCATCCCAACACCGGAATGCAGTGACGCTGCTTCAAATGCAGCCCCCTTATTATGTCCGACGCACGACCATATGCTGTATATTCTGCTTCTGTACACTCTTTGGAGCGATTTCATATGCTTGGCTGCACGTTAGGACACTTAACTGCTGCAGGACGCGGTAACAATACAGATGACATGTACATATAGCGTCATTGCAACCTAGCAAGATCCCATAACCTACCTTACAGCGCTCAGTCTGCAGAGGGGAGCGCCTATAGCATCGAAGGCGTGCTGCGGAAGACCAAGCGAGGCGTTAGACACATGTATGTGGCTGCCAGGCCTTTGTATGACAGCTCGACCGACTGATTCTGCTTGCTTCACAAGATGGACAAGGAACGGCGAGTCGTGGCACGGAAAGCAACACACGCACAAGTTCAACGCCGCACGCTTCACCTCTGATGTCAACACGCACTGTGGGAACTCCGAGGACTAGCGCCCCCCCTTGGTTCTACTGAGGAGTTGCAGCTTTGCCTTCTGGTGGTTACAGGTAAGGCAACAGTTTCTGCAACTGTTATAAAGGGCACTGTCTCAAAAAGAAAGTAAGCTTTGCTGTTAACACCTCTTACAATTTCAGGTTGATAATATGTTACGTGTCTCACTTGGATTTGTCAGGGAGTTATTGTTGCATCCATGTTATTTAAAAAAGCACATGAGCACAGCCGTTGTTACGGGAAAAAGGGATTCAGTTCACATAGTAATACAATAATATACCTTGTTTTACATAAGCATACAGGTCTAATATATAGTCTACATTTAAAGGCTTTGTAGGATTTCAGCACCACGGAGAGCAGCCAGGTCTGTTACAGTAGGTATGCGCACAGATGAAAACAGATAATAGTTGTAGCTGTGTCTTATACATTTACAATAGACATTTGGTTGTTCTGAGTCTCATTTGCTTTGAGTTTTAGGGGTCTTTAATTGCAACATGTATTTTCCTAAACTAGGCCACGTGAATTGTATACTGAGCATATGTTTTATGAACAAATTCAAATGTGGGTGCTTTCTTTTTATTATTTAGTAGTTTTTTCTGTTTGATTTACAGCAACATTTACATCAAGTGTCAAATAGCTCATAAATACTGTGTGGACAGCAGATGTCGCTCTTTGTGAATACTGTCAGTGCAACATTATGTATCCGCATTCAATTTAGGGTAAACTAAACATTACAATCATAAATTGACGTTAACATTGCTATATCATCCACACTGTCAATATTTCTCTGATTAATTTTGTTTTCTTTAGTTAGCATGTATTTAACTGCATGTATTGTGTTAAAAAAATCAGAATATAATACCAAAAACCCAGAGAAACTCACTTTTTAAATGTTTTATTTTTAAGTGTTTTTTTTCCTTTCAACCCCAATTTTGCTGCTGTTTTAGCTGTATGGATTTAATGCAGTGCTTCAACATCAGTTTTTTCAGAGGCTGAGCAGCGAATGTGACCTGAATGCAGGGCATGACTTAATGGGATGAGACGCAAAACTCATTCAAAACAGTCTCTTGAAGAATCTGAAATGCTTTCGCAGCCTTAGTCATCGCAGCCATATGATTTTTAGGCCCACCGGACTATATATGCAGCTGCATCTTTCACCGTGAACATATTTCGTTTTTTGGAGTAATGCCTTGGCTACAGTAAGATGCGATGCTGAGGAGGGACATTCGTGGATTTAGGATTCCGTTTGTTTCATTATAACGTGAGATCACCGCTGATAAAACACCATGGAGTGATTGACATACAGTAACTGGGTTTTGGGAGAGAGGAGATCGACCCCTTGGTCCATCGGTTGCCTGTATATCAGTGATCCAATCCTGCGTTTTTGTTGACGGAGCCCCTTGGCAATCGGCATTATTTTCTCTCCGTCTGTGGTTAGTGGGGGAGGCGGAGAGAGAGCCACGGTGGAAGGCGCCGTGTTAGCGTTATAGCTTCCGACCAGAGATATTGTTTTATTTTTTGGAAAGAAACGTGGCTTATGTTTTGCGACTGGACTACCAAACTTGTGGTTCACGGCAGCATTTTGCGTCTTTTCCCTCCGCTGCAGATGATACAGAAAACCATCATAGCGGTACCCCACCACTGCAATTTTTGGGCAAAGATAAGAGTGGCGTCGTCTTACAGTTAAGGCTACTATTGCAGCATAGGGGGAATCTTCTGGAGGGGAGAATCCGCCGATTCCGCGCTTAGCCTACCTACAATGCCTTATTATTAGCAGTAAGCTGTGACTGGATTTGAAACCCAGCATCGTCCCGCGGTTCCCCCGTTTCAAAGCTGCTGTTTACCCATTGAAAATCACTTTGAAAAGCAGCGGATCCCGATGGCATGGACACTTATGCAAGGTCTGCCGCGCTGCCGTGCTACTGGAGCCTACTTGCTGTCTCTTCATTCAACCCAGCTTCATCGCCCCGCAGTCCAGAGAGCCCTGCCGCAACGCGACCAGCGACCACCGAGCCAAAGCAGGCGGCATGAGGCTTGATTCAGTACATTTATCCATGCTGGTCATCGGGGTCTCATTCGCCTGCTACTCCCCGAGTTTGAAATCCCTGCAGGACCAGGTTTACAAATCCGCCGTGGTGATCGAGGGCAAGGTGCAGTCTACGCCTGTGAACGTCTCCGCGGAGCGGTACCGTGTGAATGTCAAAGTGCTGGATGTTTGGCCCCTTAACAGCGGGGGTCTGGAGCGAGAACAGCTCGTCACCGTGGGGGAATTTGGATCTGAGGCTCCGTGCACCAAAGTGAAGAAGAACCACAAGTACATTTTTTTCATGGACCCCACTGACGAGCCATTGGTTTTCAAGGCATCGTTTGCGCCTCGGGACACGAGTGTGAAGAGCCTAAAAAAGGATGTTGGGAAGATCTTGTGTGAGGACTGCGGTAAGTTAATGTATTGTGGATTACCGGTGAAGTCCAACCCGGTGGAATGAACGGTCTGTTAACGGCTCCCTGGCTTTTAGGGCTTTTGGTAACGGGCACTCTGGCGAATTGTGGTTATTATGGCAACAGTATTGTTTCGAGTCAGTGGGTACCAGATAGGTGCCTAAGGGGCGTCTATGCAGCAATTTTCGACAACTCTCGCAGGCTCCCATAGCCCACATGATCAATCAAACTCTATTTCTCTCTTTCTCTCTCCCATTCTCTCTCCCTGAACTGCATCAGACATGCGCCTCGCACTGTTGCTTGTGAGGAATTGCAGTTGGTGTGTAGTCAAACTATCTGCATCCTGCAAACCCGCATTATACTGTACGTTTCATGCACATGCTTATGCATATTTAACCTTTAGTCTGCATATACAGATGTCTGTATTCCCCGCATTGAACCGGCTTCCTCTCTGAACATCGAGCACATGCATTTATGGACCCGGTACAATTTCAGGACCAGGGACAGCGGCCTGTATCACCGGTATCACGTGTGGAAAATCACGCTGCCCTAAGCAAATTGGTTCTCAGGCTATATTTAGGCTCACACCCTGCTTTAAGTCTTTAATACCCCACACTTTGGTGTAGCTTATCTTAGATCAAGTCCTGCAGACATGTATCTTCTATGCATGCTCAGACCTATAGCAGTGTGTGGTGTAGTCTTAAAGAAACCGATGGGGTTGCTGTTTAAAAATATCAGAATACTTTACCACCCATCACTTTAGTATTTTTTAAGATTTATGCACAAGTGGTTCAGGAATGGGCTTTGGTCAGCAGATGTCACCCTTAGGGAGAAACCTCACATCGAACCAGACACATTTTATTTTTAATAAGGCTTTTATTTAAGTGTACTTTACTTACTACTTACTTATATGCTTTAGTGAACAATGGCTTCTCACTGTCTCTCTTTCCTTCATAGCTAATTATTTCATTTAGGCACTGAAAGTAATTGACTAAGAACAATGCAGAATATTGTTGCAGTGGTGTTCATGCAGTAAGCTGCACACTTGATTATGTGTACGTGAATGCACACACATTAGTGTTTCAAAAATCATGTACTGTTCAGGAGCTCTGTCACAAGATATGCTAGAGCCACCTGTCGGCTGCTCAAATGCTACAAAGTCTCTTTCCTGATGTTCTCCAGTGGGTAAAATGAGTTTCTACTTTAATTATAAAGTGGTGTCAGTGACTGCATCCTTAAATACAGTGCTTTTCACAGAGCCACTCCTTTTGTACTACTTATGTCCCATACTAGTCAGCCTACAACACAACTTCAACATGTTTCTGCCATCACAGGGAACACACTCACTCGGGAGTTGTGGCATAGAAAATGATGTGTGCCCTGCATTGCCTTCTTAAATCCTCTTATGCCGTACTCATGAGACACAAATGCTCCCCTCTCTGGATTTTGCCTCACTCACTCTGGCTTTTAAACTCATCATCCCAATAGAGGGGAAACACAAAATGGACCTCATCACCTGTTGATACCTTGAACAGCCCAAACCTCCCCCGTGGATTCTTCTGGCATTAAGCTCGGGTTTGTCAGTGACGTGATCGCACTGGCACAATCACCACAGTCTGGTACCTGGGAGAGCTGCCACGCCCGCTCCCTGGGCCTCTGAAGATCTCATTTATTTAGTTCAAATTACCCAATTATCTGGTAGGTAATTGTAGTTTAGCGGCTTCTCACTCAGTGTAATTGATCTAATCACTCGTCTCTTATCATGCAGTCTAAACATTACCTTTCATAAAGACAGATACACAGTTGTTCCCGTGGCCTCTTGATCTTCCTCCTTCATTCAGCAGGGATGCAATATCAACAATGTTCTGTTGAATGCTTCTCTACTTCATATTAAGTCACAAATACTATATTAAAAAGCTCGTATTTTTTTTACGCTATTAAACTTGAACTGCTGCATATGCATCTTTGTTTGCAAAAACTGCTTCTATGGCCGCTTGGCACACATTTCAAATTGGCCTCGAATCCCTCTTGTGCAGATACAGAGAAAGCTCCCAAGTGTGTTTACCAGGGGACCGAGAGTCTCAAAGTGAAGCAGGTGTTGTCTTCCGGCTGCCTGGAAAACAGGCTACCTAAAGGGCTTGCCACCTGCACCCTTTCCTAAGGAGGACCCAGCTGGGAGATCTAGGTTCCAGCCAAAGAAGGAAGGAAAATACTGTTCTTCTGATATAGATTACAACAAACAGGCTCATGTTTCTCAAGCAGGCCTTGTTGTATCTGGCCATCATTCTAATGTAGAGTAAAGAGTACTGACTGTAAACCTCTCCGACAGCTACTGTATCTAAACTCATAGCTGCAAGTGTTTCCTGGCATTGCAGATGACAAAACACCATCATTGAAGTTTGTCTAACATTTAATCCAGACACATACACATTTATGTCATAGTGGACTATACACTGACCACCTGAAATGACATGTGTGATTCACAAGGCTCGCATACTCATTAGCGGTATCATCTCCTATGACAAACTCTTCTTCAATTTATGCACTTTCAAAAAGAATAGCTAGCTCAATTGATCTTTTCATTTGTAATAGTCACTATCATTATGTGATTGCCATTTCAAGTAGATCAAATCTGCCTTTTTTAAGCTGTCATTATTGAAGAGTGTTTTAGTCTAAACCAAAGTCTGTGTAATGCAACATTGGGAAGCTTTTTTGTCTATCCATAGATCTCACGGAGGAGACCGACATCATTGCATTTTGTGTATGCAACTGTGTGGGTGTTTGCAGACTGGTGGGAGCATTGTGTCAGTACAAATCGGTGCAAACACTCATGCACAGAAAAAGGTCATCCGAGTCGAGGAGTAACACATCGCCCTGAAACCGCCCTCACACTTCTCACTCATATTTATTTATCACTCATTAAGCCAGTTTATTTCTGTGAAGTAAATGAATGTAACAGTGTTGATGTGAAAGCGCTCTATCATGAGTCCGTCCCACTGGTCGCAGCTGCTGCTTTGAGGTGGTAGACAGGCAGCATTTTGCCCCCAGCTATGTATCTTTCTGTGAATTGAGAGACTGCTTTAGAAGAGTTAGACATAGAACATGAATGACAGCTGCTGATGGCTACTGGCTTCTGCTGCTAAACCACAGCTCTATCTGGCAGCAGAATGAACCAAAGGGCTGGCCGGTCATTATACCCTAATGGCGCATTCAAGGGCAGCTGTTGATTGTGACAAAGGCGCTCATTTACTGTGTATCACCAACAAGATAACTGTTGTGTACAGGATGTGTGTTTGTTAAGATAACAAGGATTGAAGTGTTTTCAATTGTCAACGCTTTGCCTCTTGCCAAGGGCACAGGCTAATGAGGTTGACCAGCAGGAAGCATGGATTTGTTTCAACTGTATGTTTGTTGAGATTGTTTTCTATGTTCACCGGGTGTTTCTCAATGTCGAGGAAGGCTGCTCCAGAGCCACTATTTCAAGGATGCTACGTCATCGAGTGCCGCCGAAGGACTGTTCCAATGTCCAGGATGCTTGGAATTCTACCGAGGCCGGCGTACTTCGTTGCGGGAAATTTCGAGGCTGCACATGTGTAGACTCCGCCGTCTTAAAAGCCCCACAATGCTTTGCGCACGGACCAATTTCCAAATCTTTGGCGGAAATCGTGCTCCATTTAAGGCGGGGCCTCGCATATGACGCACACCTGTTAGCCTGTTCCACAATTCTTCGTTTTCGGAAGACATGTCCTACCAAGGAAGCGTCTTCGACATTGTGAAACACCCACTGAGTCATTGATGTAGACTTGCTGCTTCGCTGAATCTGCGCTCGGCTACTCTACTCTGACAAGATGATGTATATTTATAAGATGTATGAAAAAAAACGGCATGGCCATTTTCAGTAATTGGTCCCTCATTTCCCTCTCCTGTTAGGCGCAATCCCTCTACATTTCTAAAGACATCGTTTTACATGCTATTATGACAGTGAGCACCTTGGGTCTCTATCTTCTGTGTATGTAAATGTGTCAATTACGCAGTTCCTGATCTGTTCCTATGGTAGAGTTGAGGTTTACTGATTCTGGGTCATGGTTGGTATCTGTTTGCATTTGTGTTTGGTAGTAGAAGTAGTATCCTTTTGTGAAAGCCAACACGTTGTCTAGTCTACTACAGTGTCAGTTGATTCACATATATTTTAGACAGACATCTGAAGAATGATGCATGCTTGCAGAGGTTAGATGACTAAAACAGAAGTGAGGAAATCTCTTCTACTCCAATTTTGGTCTTCTCAGCATTTACTTTGAAGAGCTGTTATCTCAGCAGTCTGTTCAAATGACATCAGTCGACGCTTCATTATCCAACAAGAAAAACATATTTAAAATACAAAACTTAAAGCTAACATAGTATAATTATTGGTCTGAATATATAATTCACAGACATATCATACTAAAGGATCATTTCTATAGCTTTTGTTCTTAAGTGTGATTTTTTTTTTTTACATTCTTTTTGTTTAGTCACGCAATTTTTAGTGAAGTGCAGCTGCTATATTGTGCAATTGTACTTATGTGCAACATCTGCTGTTAGCTGGAACTCGGACAGCCCTGCAATTATCAGGGTGAAAAATAGAGCTTCAAAAAAGGATTCATTTCATCATGTCAGTCTTTACTCGTCCAAACAAGTTACGAAATCTTTAAACACCTTAAATGTAGGAAAGCACAACATCTTCAGATTTGATGTTTAACACAGCATTTTATTCAATTTTTGCATGAAAACTCTCATGGATAATCAATGATCAAAATAGTTATGATAGTTATCTTTCTCTTGATCGATTAGTCCACTAATTGTTGCAGCTCTATTAAAGACATGGTGCGTATTGTAAAGAATATCCATGCTGTAAACCAATACTAAAGCTTTTTTCAAACTGTCATACCCTAACCAAAATGTCTTGCTGGCATTGCCCAACATTAATACATTTCTAGGCTTGGAGGCAAACATACTATTGATATCTCAATGAAGCCACTGCTTACATTAAACTGTTCAGTAGCTTATAACAATATGCGTGATGACAGATGAGCTTCCCCCCTGGTGGTCATTACATTACATGTTACTTGTTAGACGCTTTTATCCAAAGCGACGTACATACTCAATACTGTGGGCAATCCCCACAGGAGCAATTTGGGGTGAAGTGTCTTGCCCAGGGACACAACGACATGCTGACTGCAGTGGGGTTTGAACCTGTGACCCCCCCTGATCCGAACACCAACGAACAACCCACTGCACCACACGCCTCATTAGTGGTTAAACACAAGTACATGATATCTGTTGCCATGTAAAAGCAAGATCAAATGGACAGTTGAATATTTGAATACCATATATGATCGGCAAATATTAAAGGCAGAATGCTAAGTCCCACAACTGCAGAGTGAGTATCAGATTCGATTAGCATCACAACGTCATTTTGACTTAAGATACAGTTTGTGTTACAGTTGCCTTATAGCTAACACAGCGAGCGTTATTTGGAGTTGTGTTTTTGGCCAATTGAATGGAAATCATTATTCTCCTTGGGCGTTTCTTTTGGTCTCTTCCAAGTGCTGCAAAAATATATACTATTTGGTTTGTAGTTAGCTTGAAGGTTCTTCAGTAGCTAGTTGGTCACTTACCTTGTATGTCTCTATAATTTGGTGCTTGGCAGGGGGTGTACACTCATTGAACCTTTTCACCTTAGAACAGCTGTGCGGTGCTATTAAGCATTCAAGATGACTAGTGGTTTGAATTTTGCATGGCGCCTGCTGTCGTTCCATTTTTTTTAGCCATCAGCAGCATGCTTTTAGGGCAGAGAAGTCACCTATATGACCACTAATGTATAACATCCCATCATGTAGCCAGAACTCGGTCATGCTTAGTGCTAAGTGCTTTAGAGAATTGATGACACAAAGTTATTAAGAAAAGGAGATCCCAACTTTCCTGTCTTCTAAGTTGAGGAAAAACACTGAAATAAAATGTTATTCCCTTGTGTTAACCGATCGTAATATATTCAAAAATACTTATATTGCTCCAAAGTTTATATTGAGCTTAAGAAAGAGAAAGGACAGGATTTGTGTGAGATTTGTGGATGGTCGATATTGCTAATATGAGAAAGTGAAAACAAAGCTGTGTTTTGATAGAATACAGTAACACCTTGAATTATACTGTACACACTCCTATTACAACAGAAAATCCACATTCGATTAAAAACATCTCTCTTTGGTGAGCTACATCGCTGTTTTCCTATCAAAGCTCTGGACATGGAAACTAAGTTGTTACCACTTCCTAATTCTGCGCTTCACCACAGAACTAAAACACTTTATGAGTGGTTTAACATGAGTTTAGTTCTACACGATGGGTTTAACCACTCTACTGTGACAGATATTTTCCACCGTTTTGAATGTCTGTTAACATGCCCTTTGATTTCACACACACCACAGCAAGCTTTGGATGATTACAAATTACCATTCTGTAATACAGAATAATGTCTGGGCTCGTGGAGAATAATGGGATTATTCTAAATTCAGCTGGATAAGAACTGAGATCAAGTCTGCAGTGCAATGCAGTTGAATGCTTGTAATATAACAAATTAGTGCTCCATAAAACTGTAAACGGCTTCAGTTAGACTTGCAATTTAAAATTATTTGTAAGATGTCGAGACTGGGGAAGTAGTTTCGGGTCATTTCAGCAGAAGTAGTGTAAAGGGGGCAGAAAGTCATGATTTATTTCTTTTTGGATCAAATCTTTTTTTTGTAACGTTAATTTAATGTTTTATAATTTAAGATATATATAATTAGAGGGACAGATATTATTATGATCATAATAAATAAATACATTTTCACAAAAATATAATTTATAAAAATAAGCAATTTTAGTATCATTAAGTGTTGGATATTTTCTCTTTTCGTCTGCGCGCTGTTTGAAAGTCCGGCTATTTCTGCCAACTTTTATCAACCAAGGCTTCTTCTATTCCCATTGCGAGAAACTGGGAAAATAGTCACAATTATTTTTGTATAATAACAGAAACATTGGTGGTTTTTTATACACAACCATTGGTATCCTCTGCTGCTGCAGCTTGCTAACAGCTGGCTGAAATCCGCCTCAGACAGGGATTGGGTCGGATGCTGCCGGTGAGAACGCAGATTAGTTTTTCAGTTAATACATAATGTCACATCCAGTAATCTCTGGTAATCTCAGGCTTGTAAAACGGGATGAAAGCTGCTTTTGGAGGAGCAAAACTATTTAGAACAGAATTAGACTATTTTTAGAGAGGACACATGCATTTATGTCTTATGGGTTTGGTGACATTTGTTTTATGCTTTCAATATTAAGCCCGGAGATCATTTGGTATTTGTGTTGGATTCCTAAACCACATCAATGTCTAACTGAATGGAGAATATGCGTTGTAACAAATAAATTAATATAAGGTCTATAAAAGTAGAGCTGTTAGTGGCTCTTTTTACGTGGACTTAAACAGATGACTTTTAATGACTATACAAGAAGATTAAGAAGCGCCTTAAAGCAATCAATATGTTTCCAGGAACAATTGTTTCTGTAAACGTATTATTGTGGTGTGAAGCTTTATTGATAGAGGGACATTTATTATTTCATCTCAGATATTACACTTTGCATACTTTTCTATAAAGCTTTAGTTGTTTTTGATATTTTCTAGAATATATAGATGTGTACATATTATATCTAGACCATAACACGTTATTTACAAGAGCATTCCTTACATTTGACCATTGAATGAACTTCAGTGAGTTTTACAGGAAGTACAGCCTCTTAACTATCACAATGAATTTAAAAGGTCATTTTAGATATTTAGCTAGTTACAGAATTGAAAAACTCCTAAATTATTAGTTGTGTACTTTTTATCACTAGACTGTACTATCAGCAAGCAGCTCTTTACTCAGTGAGAACCAAACTTACTATGCATGTAATCTGATATGACAAAGTAGAATTTACAGTAAATGTCACACTAAACACATCCTCAGTCTAACAAAAAAAATTAATCTTTAAATTATTTTGGCTTTACCCTCTGTAATCACAGTTTAGTCCTTATCTCGCTGCTTATCCGACAATTAGGAGTCTGAGTTTTCCAACCCACTGAAGAATGTTGCCTTCACCACAATGAGGCAGTATATGATCAGGATCAGGAAGCAGGAGGAACACCGACAAGTTAAAAGAGATGAGTCCGTTGGGAATGTCCCAGCAGTTGTCAAAGCCGTGTCAAAAGCCCACAGTCACGGCACAGGCTGTGAAATATGTACAGGATAACAACTGTGAAAGTCACTGCCATTTGGGTATGAGTTTGTTCAGAAGAGGAAGCCATCTTTCTTGTGTTACTCCTTAGCTGTTCATACTGCAGTCGGCTGTACGCCGCTGTGTTCCTTTGACTAACTCGACTGTAATGGCATCCCTCAGGGAGAAGCCATCATGTACAGTGTTGGACCGAGGTCAAAAAGATGACCAGTAATAACTCTGAGCTGTTGTGTAAATGAAAATATACACGGCTGCCACCAGAGCTGGATATCCTCCAAATAACAATCAACCCCTTTGAATACAGGCTTGATACATTAGTCAAAGTCAAAGTCAACTTTAATGTCAATCTTACTCAGGTTGTGTTTACAGACAGAGAGATCGAAATGACGTTTCCAACAGTCCCGAATATAAAATTATACAATATACAGATATGTATACAAATATGTATATCCTATATACACAATCAACACAAGACACATTTACACATATGCACACATTAAGATAAAAAACACAACAATCGATCGACCGGAATGTCTTTTTAAAATCACAATAAACATTGAACAATGAGTCATGGGCCAACGAGAAAAAACGTTCAAATCAAATCACAAAAAGCCTAAACAAAAGACACACACTTGTTTTAAAATAAGTTTGTCCTTTTCCTCACCTGAGCACTGTTAACCCTCCTATTGTCTTCATTCCCCCCCCCCTTACTTTGGTGTTCGCGGTCAACTTTGACCGGTCCTGTTTTAACTGCATTACATTAACACAAAAACCATTAATCATCACCAAATTTCATTTAACACCCTTTCAAACTGTAAATATTGTATCAGACTACTGGTATACATGAAAAACTGCAGTAAATATACAAAGAATATACACTGAACATGTATTGCGTGTGCCAGGTGTGATCCATGTGGGGGGATGGGCACATAAGAGCAGGACATGGGTCAAATTGTTCTGTGTGTTTGTGAGTGCCAGGTGTGATTCACATGGGGTATGGGTACATAAGGGACACACACATCTAGAGTGTGTGTGTGTGTGTGTGTGTGTGTCCTAGCATTACTATACTTGTGGGGACCTAAATCTGTTTACAGTCGCGTGTGGGGAATCGCCGCCCTTATGGGGACAAATTGGAGGTCCCCATGAGGGGAATCATTAATTTTAGGGTGAAGACTTGGTTAGGGTAAGGTTAAGGGTTAGGGTTAGGCATGTGTTGGTTAAGGTTAGGATAAGTCTCCAGGAAATGCATGTAAGTCAATGTAATGTCCCCTGAAGTGATGTGTGTGTGTGTGTGTGTGTGTGTGTGTGTGTGTGTGTGTGTGTGTGTGTGGTGTGTGTGTGTGTGTGTGTGTGTGTGTGTGGTGTGTGTGTGTGTGTGGTGTGTGTGTGTGTGTGGTGTGTGTGTGTGTGTGTGTGTGTGTGTGTGTGTGTGTGTGTGTGTGTGTGTGGGTGTGGGTGTTACAAAGTTGACTAAATCATCCAAAACTCAATGAAAGTGGTGATCAGCAATTTTATATGTTCAAATGTCTACTGTGAAGGATATCATAAAGCCGTAATGCAATCGAATGTAAAACAAAAAAGTTATGATTGATGAAAGTAGCAAATCGGTCAGATTTGACCCAAAGACAACAGGAGGGGTGAATGAGCTTCTATTGGCCTGCTCTGTGTGAATTGTATGCTGCTGTTTGTGGAGGCAGTTTAAGTTTGCTCTGCCTTTTGAATCATTCAGTCATTTGCAGCTATCTTGGGCCGCAATACTCTTCCTTCACAGGCTGCAGCCAGTGCATGTAATCAAATATTTAAGAGGTTTTTTTCTTCTGTGCACAGCATAAAAGGTTGTTAACAAAATTAACCCTTGAATGTTGCGAATAGTACCAGAAATAAACAAGAAAATCAGAAGTCAAAGGTAACTGTTATTGGAAAATCTGAACATAGGATGTACGGTACAGAACATGTAGGTGTACAGAGAAGGAAGGAAAGGGCTATTGTTCTTGTGCTGTAGCTTAGCATTACGAGACAGAACAGAAAACAAGTCAATCATTCACCAGAATGAATGTTTGGCATTGAGTCAGGAATGTGTTTTACTCAGAAGTAGTTTTATGCAATAATTCTATAAAAAGGGCAACAAATTGACTAATATTAGGCTTTTTCAGAGCTATAAACCTATGCAATTGGCTATTATCAGCTCGATTATTAACCTTGTGTAGTCTCACAACACAGCACTGGATCAATGCATGTACAGTAAATGGCACAACTGAACAATCCATGTAAGCTTATGTGTCAATGATCTTAAATCTTAATAAGCTGATTTGCTCCCTCAAATATTGAACTGGTTACTGTGGCATGTGAAATATTGTTCTTCCCACTCCTTGTTATCTCTGCTAACTCTTACTGACACCGGGTTACATTCTCAGTGGATGGATAGGCATCTTTTTAGAAACAGCATAATTGCACCACCAGACTTGTTGTCAGCAGTGTCAGATCACACCAATGACTGCTGAAATCTCTGTTGTTTTGGCATGTTTGAGAACTATTGCTCAGTCCAAAGAGGGAGGGTGAAGCTGGCGGGCACACATTTTCATGTTCCCTCTCCTGAAGATCTGTGTAGCTGTGGGCGTAGCACTACAGAACACACATTCCATAATATGCCATAATCTGGTTCATAGATGTCAACAATGATCCTTAATCACAGGGTATCAAAGGTTTGTGTAAACATCTCCAGGTTGTCAATGTCAACCTCTGCTTCAGGTTATTTATGGTAAAGAATATGTCCATTGTCTTGTTGTCAGTGATGGATAGATAGTGATGGACACAAGTTAAAACCTGAGCAATGTTGCAATGGTTGCATGCTTACGTGTCTAAAATGTTTTGTGTGTGTGCATCTTTTGGTGATTTATCACTGGTTTGTGGATTAGTCAGTTTGTGAATGAAAACCTGCCCTTCAGTTATGCATTTGCTCTCTGGGAGCTTCTCCATTGCAGCGTCTCCTCACTAAGGTGTCAGGTAGATTCACAGGAAGCAGCGTGATACTGAAGGACAGTGCAGGAGATAACCTTTCACTGCAGACTCATTCTGTGGCATTCATTTACCAAAGGCCCCCAGGCCACCGCCTCACTCTCACCATGCACCGCAGTCAGTGTCTGCTCCTGGTTTTATCTGTAGATCTGAGCATGTAATGTTATGTCAACATATGAATGATAGACGACTGCCTTTTGGCCATTTTAGGTCATATTTCAATTACTATATAACTGACATTTACTGGGACTGGCATGCTACTTATATTCAGATACATAACTATGTTAACCCGCATATTCTACCATTTACAGCCGTTAAAAAAAATCTGTTTTCCTGCATCAAGATAAGATTCAGTGTGTTTCATAAGGTATGCACGCAATATAACTAGACGTCTTTGTAGATGCTTACGTCTTTGTCTGAATTGCTTTAAAGTGCATAGCTATAATTCTGTGTCGGCAAGCATATGCATGTTTTCCTGCGTCAGTTGTAAGATGGCTAGTTTTTTGTCTGCATGACGAGCCCGGTGAAGTCCTGGAAAAGTATAATACCCTTTTAAGTGAGTGTGTGTCCAAAAGTGTAATAACTGTTGGTTAAAACTGTCCAGAGAAAGCTGACAGTGTCCATGACAGGAACTTCAACAAAACGATAGGGAACAAAAGGACCATGGGAAGGGCAACTGTGTTTGTGTGCAGCATGTCGAAGTGTTGAAAAGAGGGGCTGCCGGCACTCCCGCTGGGCGCCTCCCGGTGTGTTTAAGGGACGTGTCCAGCCATGTTCACCCCACACACACAGCACATATCCTGAGAGAGGTTTGTTTCCTCAGGTATGTTGTAGGTGTGGATTGATGTGTGTCTTAACATGAAAAGACTTTAAACAGAATGGAATGGCTTGTTAGCAGGGTAAGTTGGAAGTGGACCAAGAGAAAATCATGTTTCCCTCAACAGTGAAGGGGTCTCCTGCTTTGACTAAGAGGTTTTATTTCAGAAAACATGCATTCATAGCGTAGCTGAGATGGATTGCCTAACTCTGTGGTCCGGGATTGAGCTTTGCCATCCTGAACGTAACACCGAGGAGGAGCTGATAAAATATTGTGACTGTTGACTCACAGAAGAACTTGTAAACAACTCGATACACTCATTCTTGAATACATTTACAATGAGTATGTGGATATTTAGACACATTGTAAATTACCATCATCTCACTATACGACGACCAGATACTTGACATTTACTCACACAGCGGCTTGTGCGCGTACAGTCTGTATTTCCTAAAACTGTGACGCCATCAATTTGCAAATCCTACAGTTTTTCCAGAATATTTTTGGAAAGTTAGGAAAATTCCCCTCAGGGGTTTTACCCATATTCACGTGTGATCAACTTCAAAAATAACCCCTCTTATGGTTAAATCCCCAAGTTTGTTTCTCATTTTTAAGTTGGAAGGTCTTTGCAAAATAAAGTAAATCCAACTTTAAAGAAATAGACAATTTCTTGACAATTTTGATCGTGCCATTGTCGCATGACAACCAGAACTCTCTTTGTTCTTCTCAAGCTCCAAACACAGCATTCATTTCCTAGAAAACTGCACGACTACTGTGATAAAATATTTCCTGTGTACTGATTGTCAAAATCACGGGAAAATCCATCTGCTTTTTCATGAATCCTTAGCAACATGGCTACCGCTAGCACACAGGCTAATGCTACTGTCCGAAGCAAGAAACGACAGCAAGAATCCCAAAGAACAAGAGGCCCAGACATCAGTGCTATGGTACAGAGTAAAACACCTGCTTTATTAATACGTTTTGTTACTTACTGATATAGCTCAGTAGAAAAAACCTTTTTCCATCACTCTTCATCTTTGCCGTCTTTGCCTCATCTGTCTCCGGGCTCTTTTACCAAGTAGAGATTCCATAGTTAACATTTCTCTGGTTGTTCCACCATCCGTTACCTGACGTAGCTACTTTGTTGAGTTACCTTATCGTAAAATGGTCACTGGTTAGCGGTGATGTGGTGTAAATGTCTAGGGCTTTTATTGTGAAAGGCAGTTTGAAATCTGGAGCCCTGCAGAAAGAAAAAGGCCATATTTATGTGGAACAAATCCATGCAGATGGTGTTTTTATTCTACAGCCTATACATTCTGCAATCAACATTAACTTCAAAATGATACGTTTAGGCAAAAGTGTTATTTCCTGTTAAAACTTATGAATCCCTTTTCAAAGCAATCTGTTTCCTAGAAGTAAGATATTTTATTCTTTTAACATTGGGACACAACACAGTTGATCATTTAGACCTTTAAGTTCTTATAATTATATGATAAAAGCATGTGTGTGTGGGGGTGTGGGGGTGTGTGTGTGTGTGTGTGTGTGTGTGTGTGTGTGTGTGTGTGTGTGTGTGTGTGTGTGTGTGTGTGTGTGTGTGTGTGTGTGTGTGTGTGTGTGTGTGTGTGTGTGTGTGTGTGTGTGTGTGTGTGTGTGTGTGTGTGTGTGTGTGTGTGTGTGTGTGTGTGTGTGTGTGTGTGTGTGTGTGTGTGTGTGTGTGTGTGCGGATGTGTGCGGATGTGTGTTTTGGTAGTATACTGTTACTCTATCCTTTACCCTTGCTTTCTTCTGAACTTCCACCGGTGCGTCTGCTCATTATTGTGTTTCTCTAATCTGGAGGGGACAGGACTGGGTGCAGAAGTGTATTTATCTTCCTGCACAAATAGGACCTCTTTCCGTCTGGTCCCTGCTCAGCTTGTTGTTGAAAGATAGTGAACAGCGTAGAGCAAGCTTGTGCGTGCGTGTGTGTATGTGTGTGTGTGTGTGTGTGTCAGTGTGTATGTGTGTGTGTCAGTGCGTGTGTGTCTGCGCACGGGTGAACTGAGATGTGTCCCAGCTGGCCCACAGACCAGCACACTAACACTAGCAAATGCAGGCAAAAGAGGAATATATCTCCCTTGTGATATCGATACCCCTTAACTCCAGGGGTGTTTCACCCTAAATGAGAAAGCAACATTCCTCACAGAGGTCTGTTGTACTTGTAAAAGCCAGTAAGATCAGCGTTACAGAAAGTCCCTGTTGTGTGAGTCGTGTAACCCTGTTTCCGCTTTTGCTCCATCACATCTGTTGGGATGTGTACTTTTGCTACGCATTGTCTAGGCATGTTTCTTTTCATTCCCCTGTTGTCTCCCTGACATGAGGCTCGCAGAGCAACAGTTATCATACAGCAAATGGCCATGAGCCAGGAAATCACTGCAGGCAAAAGTCAGTATTCCGAATCAAAACGGAACGTTAAAAATAATACAAAAGATGGCTTTCGTTTTGATCCTTACACAACTCTCTAAAGCCGAGAAAACTATTGGTCTGACCTCGGTTTTTGATGTCAAATAGTTGCCACTAACCTGTTTTCCTCTCTGTCTACCAACATGGATTAGTATTATATTCTTACTGCATGACCTTTTGAGCAATAATTAATACCCTGTTGGCTAAACCTCAACTTTTAGATTCTAAAGCTTTTGCAATGCTCCTCCATCGCTAAGCTGCTCGTGGTGGCTTGCCTATTTAGAAAAATATTATAGCTTTAGCTAGCTTTGACCTCCTTCTTAGTGCCGTCACTGTTTGGCAATGACTTTAACTCCTGGACTGGGTGGAGAGGCTTTTTGGACCCAGGCAGTCCTTCTGTCGCTCTGAGATGACCCGACCTCAGTCCTGGCTTCCTGTCAGCCATGCCTGCGTGCCAGAGCTCAGTGTGTGGCCACTCTCTTGCCCACTTATCAAGCTCACTCAATTTGAGACCGCCTTGATCTGGTCTTTTGCCGCCAAAGTGTGATCTAAGCTTACACATGCGTAGTGGCCTGTTTTTCAGGAAAAGCCTACATGGGTGAAAAACAAACAAAAGAGATAAGACGGAGCGTTGATAAGCCCAAACTCTGCCTTGAGAGGAAAAAGCAGAAATGCAAATGATTTTTTTTACCAAGAAGCTACTTCCACTCTGTGTGAAACTCAGTGTCCTCATTGTGACATGTTTGTGTTGCTCTAAAAGCACATTCTGGAGATAAAGGACAAGTGCAGAGCACAAAAGGAATTTGATTTGATGCGAAGAATGCAAAGCAGAGAGCGGATGCACGCATGTTATTGAAGGGGGGGCGGTTGCTGATAAGAGCACAACCTTCCCTTGTTTTCCCTTGTGTACATTTACACTTCGAGTTCAAGTTTTATAAATGAATGAAAGGTTAATTGATAGATTCATTTAAAGTGAAATTTATCACTGATATTAATATCTATTATTGTGAAGGTTTTAGGATTGGAGAAAAATGCAGGGTCATTGTGTCCAAGTATGTACAGACAATTATACTAAACATTTCAAATATTATTTTAAGACTTTAAGGTTTTTTATTTGAAGACTTTAAGGTTTTTGTTACATTTCTTTTCACACATGATATGCAATGACGACAGGCAAGATGTACAAAAAGTTTAGTCGGTTCGTTTTTCAGGGGAAAAATGTGTGCGCAATGGTAAGAAATCACAACAAGCCTGACGTTGTGCTATGATTCAAAGGTCTTAAAAGTCTGTTTTGTAAATGAACGTCAGGGGAATGGTTTGTATTGGGTACATTACGAGTGGAAAACAGGTCCATTTGAACGAATCACTGACTCTTCTTCTATTTACATGTGGATGCACCTGTGTGTTTGTATGAGTATGCTTATGTGCGTGTTTGAGGGGGTCTGTTTGTGTTTGAGTGTGACAGTGTATACTTTGTCGGCCCGAGGACATTTAGATTGAGTGTGTGTTGTCCTCTCTGGTGAGAGCACACATATGTGTTTGCATGAAGACCTGCTACTATGTGGGTGTGTGTTTGATAAACTGTGAGAGCATGTGGGAGAATGTTTGTCTATTCATCTGGGTGAGAGCAGGAGAGAAAGAGCAGAATGAGGAGGTGGAAGAGATCTGCTTCCAGCCTCTATCTTCAAGTCAATCTGCTCACAGTCACACAAAAACCTCTTTATCTCTCCCTTAGACAGCGGGGAGGGAGACAGGCAGAGAGAGAGAGACAGACAGACGGAGAGGAAGAAAAATAAATGCGTTTTAAAAAGAGGAAAAGTACAGAGGGTAAAGGGAGACAGATTCAATCAGGCAGCTTTAAGAAGATAGAGCGAATTTTTTTGTTTAAGAGGATCATCAAAGTCATGCTCAGACAGCATCTGTCATTATAAGTATTTGTGCTATTTCGGTATCAGCACAATAAGCTATTATTGTCCAATTGAAAGGCTCTTAGTAAGATCTTCAGGATGTGGCCCGTCAACTTTGATACAAAAGTTGTATCGACAAGCGAAACATTATTTTACAGTGTTCCCTACTTTGGCCGCAGTGGAAGTTGAGTGGCCATTGACATCCTCTCCAGCGTTCACCGTGTCCTCTCAACACATACAGTGCACACACACTCTTCAACACATGACTGTGAATGATGGCGTACATTTTCAGTGATGAAACTGACAAACACGCAGTCGTGTCTCCGCGTAGGTGTGACTGTCTGCCTGCAGAACACGCAGAAAGAGCAACAAATCAAATAAATCAACCTTGGCTTAATTGCAGGACTGACACAAATATATGGTTGTCATTTGCAATGCAGCTCTGGCAGCTGTCCAGATAAGGATGACTACCAGTAAGAGTTTGGAGGCACAGAGACCACATCTGGCAACAAGGCTGCTTTGTGTGTGTGTGTGTGTGTGGTGTGTGTGTGTGTGTGTGTGTGGTGTGTGTGTGTGTGTGTGTGTGTGTGTGTGTGTGTGTGTGTGTGTGTGGTGTGTGTGTGTGTGTGTGTGTGTGTGTGTGTGTGTGTGTGTGTGTGTGTGTGTGTGTGTGTGTGTGTGTGTGTGACTGCGAGGCTGCCGTGGTGCTGGCCTGTTATTGCAGTATCATGCCCCATTGGCTGATGAGTTGCTATGCTCATCTCTTGTTCCTTTCAGCCCCAATCAAACCTGTCACAATATGAGTCAGCGTGGCTATAAGTGGGACCGATGCCTCTCACCATTAGATCAATCACCGGTCACATTTTAATCCAGTGCCGAAGCCACTAGTGGTGTGATGTGCTCGTGAAAGCTGGCTAGTGACAGACAGAGGCTGGAGAACTGAACAAACTGAGAGGCTAAAGAGCTGAAATCTCATTTTCTCATGTGGCCTTGAGAGTGGAGCATGCTCAGTGCTGATGTTTGTCATCTCTCCCTCTCCGAGATGCTGCTGCAGTGCTTCCCAGCAGGCTTGGCATAGGCTTGCTCATGGACATCTCTCTTATGGAGCGATACAGTGGCCAGGCTGCAGCGGCTCGGTGGAAACCTCTGCCTGTGTTTCTTTCATTCACTCTGTGTTTCTCTGCGGCTCTCCCGTGTCACCTTTCTTCCATTTCTGCCTCTCCCACTCTTTCTCCCGTTGTGTTTCTCACACATTATCTCCTACTTTCTCGCCTGCATCCTTTTCTTGTCTCACTCTCCCCGCGTCTCAGCCTCACTCCGCCCTTCCACATCTCTCTCTCTCTCTCTCTCTCTCTCTCTCTCTCTCTCTCTCTCTCTCTCTCTCTCTCTCTCTCTCTCTCTCTCTCTCTCTCTCTCTCTCTCTCTCACACACATACTCTAGTTGCTACCCTTAAGACTGTGGTTACCATGGTGACAGCTATGTGCTGCGGAAACGTCAAAGAAGCTGCATCCACCCAGGATCACTTCCTTGTTCAACACTTAAATTCTTTCTCGCTGTTTCTCTTTGATCTCTACTTGCCAAAGAGCCATGCTTGATTTGAATGTGCTATGTTGTGAATGAGGCTGTTCATGTAGTATTGTATGAACTCAACTGTTGCTGAGCAGAGTCCTAAGTGACACTCAGTTTTGGAAACTCGTTTGACTTTGCTACAGCTGACCTTGAAAAATCCCGGAAGCCCCCTTCCTCTGGGCTTCCAGGTGTCACTAACGTTGATTTGTGTGGTGTCTGTTTTAAAGGGGCTTCACCGGCACGCCCAGTCACATAAGTCTCGTCACATCTTTAGCCTGTCATTCATACAGAGGGCCACTTGCACAGACGGACACATTTAACCGCTAATGGAAAGCTGTGAGACTGGCAGCATCAAGCAGATTATATTTATGCTTTGTACGCAATCTCCTTGGTCTGTACTGACAACATATGCTGCTGCTGGGTGAGCAGGTTTTTATTTGCCCGCCTGTGTTGTTTCCACAGCACACCTCAGTGCACGGTCATCTGAGGGAGCAGATGCCTTATTAAGAGGTGAATATCAGCAGGTGGGGCTGTTTCTGTCATCTGATGAGGAAGACATTATTTTCACTCCCTAGTTTCATTCACACGTTACACCTTTGTGTCCTCCCATTTCCTTTCCTTCCCTATTTTTCCTGTCCTGTCCATTTTCCCTTACTGTTGTTTTACTTACTTACCCCTCCTCCTTGTCCTTGCTTCACCTCTGAGAGTCAAGATGTGTGTTAAAAGCTTGCACTATGCCCTACTTTAAGCCCCCCTGACACCCATATACACTTTGTTGGACAAAAAAGCAGACAGATGTAAACAACACAACCTAATGGCGGTTTAAAGCCATTATGTCTAAAAAGATAAACTCCGGTGCCTGTGAAAGGGCAGGAGTGCTGTCGAGCGGTATATATGTGATGATGTGCAGGTATGCTGTTGTTAGGAGGGGGGGCAGCTCTGCTCCATCATACAGGAGAGCTGTCTCCCCTATTTGAGGGACAGCAAGGAGGGATTAGGAGGCAGGCAGAGATGGGGCCTGTGGAGCATTTATGAGCAGGGCATACAAAGGATCAATGTCAGAACTTTTAGGGGTTGGCTCCACTTCTTTTTTTTGGATATGCGCTTCAAGTGATGCTCCTCCCACACTGGCCCACCGTGCCCCTCCACCTCCAGACCCTGATCCAAGGACGGCCCACGGCTGTTGAAAAACAGCAGATGCTTTTGAGTAGAAAAAAATGAAGAGAGATTTAGATGCACATGACCATATTGTGTCTTGGTGTGAAAAATGGAGTTCATTTCAGATGCTTGTTGTACTCCACAGGCTCATATACAAAAGCTTAACCTTGTTCAGAGCTCTTAACGCAATCTTGTGAACACAAAAAAACATCTAACCCTATTTTCTGATAGTGTGTAGTCGGAGAGGGCTCCATTTCCATCTCCCTCTTTCCTGTATGTGCTTTGCATAACATTTGCCAAGTGGGACACAGTTGTGGCACGTAGTGATCGTAAAAAACTAATGCATCTGCACTGCTACACGAAGTATATTTTAAAATCTTTTCCTAATTCAGCAGGAGCTCGGCAGGTTTGCAAAAACTTTGAGACGAGAGCTACACATTGATGTCCACGCTAACCCCGAGGTTAACCTGCTCCTGATGCTCCTACTGCTATGTAGGACTCCCTCATAACTCATGTTACATTTCACCAATTTGCATCTTGTGTGGCTCTACTTGAAGGCATTCGTGGGACCATGAAGGAGCAGGTTTGGAAATGTTATGAGAGGCACACAGAATATCTAGATCTACATCCCATCAGCCTGAAGGTGGTGCTTCTTTTGTCCTGACGTCACTGATACTCATATTTCTGACACATACATAAACCGCACGCCCACCCAGAGACACACGGGCCTGGGAACGAGTCCCATCTTGTTGAATAGTGGAGGAGGAAGTGAGTGTTGAGGTTAGGGGGGAGATAGGGAGGCAGGGGCAGCTCTCTGACACACTGTGGCCCCTGCCAGTCCTCAGCAAAGTCCGCTGACAGATTAGATCATCGAAAAAAACAACCAGCGGGAGTAGAGGACAGACGAACAAGCATTTTGTTAGTAGGGAAAGCACAAAATTGGATCGGATTGCCGTGTCAGACCTTAGCCTCAGTGTGACCCCCACCAGTCTTGTTGCCCACAGATTAGGCTTATGCTATTGAGGGCAGTGACCCGTAACGACATGACCCCCTTTCCAATCCCTGCTGCCGCCACCTCTTCCTAAGAAATCAACGTCATGAATCTATGGAGGGCTGGACGGAGACAAACCTCCGGAGGGCCCCGCAGATGACTCATTTACGGATCTTTTTTTTTAAACAAACGAGTTTCATTGAGAGTGGACCTGCTGTTGTTTCAACGGGTTTTTATTTTCTTGCCACTTAGTAGGACAGTGGAGTTCAGACAGCATGACATTAGAAAACCTTACTTTTGCGATAGCAGCTTAAAATAATACCATGTAGCCACAGTTTGGGGTATGTCAAATGAAGATAAACAGATTAGCCGCAGCGTTGTAGTTGTCAAAGTTATGTTTGCATTAGATATTGTTTTACGAAAAAAAACTAATATCCTCTTGTACTAAATTCGGGCAGTGACTCATTTGCCACTTTCAGAAAGTTCTGTACTTTGATTTATTTATTTTCTGGAGCCAAACATGGCCTGCTGCTGGACTTCAACCCAGCCCCTCCACCCTCTCTTTTATATTAGTCTCCCCTTGCCCTATTTCCCTCTGTGCTTTCAAACTTTCTACTGAATAAATAGAAACACACAAGGTGAGCTGCCCCCTTAGCCTTTTTTAAAAAAAACTTATTTGCAGAATAACAAAATCTTCATTTGAACAAATTCTGGTATCAAAAGCAAATGTCTGCATTTTTAAAAGATGAATGCTCGTTTCAATGGATGCATATTCATACCTCTGCATGGACATTGATGACTGCGACAGTGAAACAGCGAGTTAAAACCACAGACATGCTGAGACCTGCCTGAAGTAAAGAGAGGGGGGTCTGACAGACAAGAAAGCTGAGGAAGGGGAGCAGCTATAGGAAAAACCAAACATTATCTTTCTTTTTGTGTATTTTTGGAAGAAGCAAGTCTGTCGTAGATTGTGATCTGACATTTGGCACCTCACACATCGCACACATCGCACACATCGCACAGAAACAGTGCTCGGCAAATCTGGACCAGATGTGAAGTGTTTTGGGACCCCGACATCAACCTGGCAAGGGCAGGTCCCCGCCTGAATTATCTGGGTGGGGTCAGCAGTGCAGAGGGGACAACTTAAGAGGTCTCGCTGCACTTTTGCATGGGTCATTAGAGGGGATGCTCCCGAAGGTAGGGACTAGAGTCAGAGCTGGCTAAGAGGCCGTGGAGCATGAATGGACGAGTCCAGATTTCTGGCTGGACTTAGGAGTCTCTCCGTCCTCAGTCGTGGCTGCAGGGCCTGTAAGACCCGCTGCTTATCTGATAGATCCAGAAGAGGAACATTTGATTGCCGTTAAAGCAATGGGAAATGCCTTCCCTCTTTCTTCACTCCCTCCCTCTGTATTCTCTCACTTCTCCCCTTTCGAGCTATGCCTCTACCTTTTTCTCCCTATTTTTTCCTGCTCGCTCCCTCCCTCCCTCGTCTCCCTCCCCTCCCTCCCTCTCCCTCTCTTTCCCTCTGCCCTGCTTTGAGTAGGTGGTTCTTGCTCTACTTGATTGGTGTGAGTCTATATAGGAGGAGAGACGACTCTAACAGGCTCAGAGTCTGGTGGTGCCCACTTGCCACACGTTCCCAATAGGACTACCTGGGATTTTTTTTTTTCCTGTGTCTTCTACTGAGGATTTACTTTCTTGTGACAGCATGACGGAGACCAAGAGGAAAGATAGGAAAGGGAAAAAGAAGGGGGGTAAGAAGGGCGATTCCACTGCAGGTAAAAATAAATGAAAGGTGGTTTCTGTGTAACATATTATGTATGTATGTGTATGGCTGTGTGTTAGAGAGAGACTTAGAGAGAGACAGTGTGAGTTTAAGTTTGTGTTACTATATTACGGAAGTGTGGGACAAAGTAAGTATCCTCTTGGCTTGTCAAAGCTTGCCGCTTGGTTGTCACATGGATTGGTCTTCTTACATGGACAGCGTGTAGAGGCACATCTGTTTTTTGCTGCAATTGGGAATTGTAGGGAAGACAACTAATACGACATGTGTACAAAATCAACTTAACCTTAGGTTTTTTAGCCCAACTGTTTCTGGATCTCACAGAGCCAAAGCACAGCTGTATAATGAGCCATGTGAAAACTGGCTATAACTGCTTTTGTTGATTCATCTGATAATTTAACAACTGATCTGCCACATCAAATGTTGATATCGGATTTTTTGCCCGGTCTTTATCATAAAAGTAACGTCTGTATGGCTACATTCTGAATTTCATCACGCATTTTTCGACATGGTTAACAATTCAACAGTTGCTTTCATCTTAATTTGCATATGTGGTGGTGAGTCATATAACATAAAAGTCTGACTGTTTATGTGCTGGAAGCTACTCTGACATAGGGTATAGTATGGGAGCTGCTTGTATTTCGGAATCACAGACGTAGCAATGTGCTTGCTTAGTGGAGGATCCTACAAGCTGCAGCATGTCACTGTAGTTTGACCTCAGGTCATGGGGGAAGCCCAACCCCCGTTTCAGTGACACTTTGAGGGCAATACCATGAGAAGCACTGTAGCTACTTTGACTTCTCATTCTTGGTTGGATTAGATACTGTATCTTATACAGCATCTGTTATGTAGGTAGCCATTTTGTACCTGCTGATGTCACTCATGTCAGCCTCCAACAGATAACCCTCAAAACTGGGATTAACATGAACAGAATTTCTTTATGTCGACCATTTTTTGTCTTCTTTATTGGGAAGACATGGGGCCTCTTTTCAGCTTAAATGTGCTACTGTAGTTGTTTTTGGCACCTATGGTTAATTTGATTTTATTACCCATGTAAAGTGGAAGATGTAGCCTGAATAAGGAATGGTCCTGGTTCCAGGTCTGATTGTGATCTATAAACATGTGGGATAAACGGCTCCCAGAACAGGACACAGAGTGCTTTTTGAATATTTCTCTGTGTCTTTGTTCATAAACTAGCACAGCTGCTGGACACAGAGAAGATCGTGTGATGTCTGGTTTAGTTTACTTTTACAAAAGGATGCAACTGATAATAAACGTAACTTTTGTTGAATTTGAAAAAATATGCCTTTAACAAAGTAACTGCGAATGTTCCAGTGCCACGTTAATTTTGTATGTATCTGATAATGATCTTCAATATCCACATGGAGATCACTTCATTGATGTATTACAAACTTTGGTAACTAGGTAACCTCTTTGAAACTACCTGCTTACTCGTAAAATGGAGCTTATCAAAGGAAGCCAACATGATCACACCCTCATTGGTGATGCTTGTTGTGTCTGCTCCGCATCAGTTGCCTTGGCCTAAGGCTCTAAAATAGGTAATCCTTAACATTAAAAAAAAAAAAAAGGAACCTAATGACACATAAAGATGGTTCCTCTAGCACAGGGGTCACCAACCTTTTTTAGGATGAGGGCTACTTTCACTGTAAATAGAGTTTGTCACTGTAAATAGAGTTTGTAAACTGTACCCTGCACATTATGTTGTATGTCATCCTTATTGTTGTTTTTATGTTACATGTGTAACTAATGTCCTGCAGGTCACCCTTGAAAAAGAGATCTTTTGATCTCAAGGGGCTTCACCTGGTTAAATAAAGGCTACAAACAAACAAACTTTCAAAAAATAAAACAAGTCAAGGGCTACTTTTACTCCTCTTTTTTTTGTTTTTTGCAGTGTATATATTTAGCACATTTTAACATTATTATATGCTGACCTTTAACCTTTGTGTGCTGATTGGGTCTTTGGGACCCGTTTTCAGTGTTTACTAAAAGAACATGTATTCAATTTACTTATTTTAACCTGCTTTATTTGGGGGTGGACCTCACATCCTCTAGGGGGGACCTCACATCCTCTAGGGGGGTCCTCACATCCTCTAGGGGGGACCTTACATCCTCTAGGGGGGTCCTCACCTCCTCTAGGGGGGTCCGGGGCATGCACCCCCGGGAAGATTTTTTTTTTGAAATGTTGAAGTGAAATGCATCAATCTGGTGCACTTTGAGCACAAAATGAATTCATGGATACAGCTCTCAACACTCATATGAAAGAGAGCTGTATACTTTTCAATACTCCAAACATCTTTAGAATATGATCACAACCAATAACAAATCATTTAAACTTGTTTATTCTTATCTTATGTTACCGAGTTAACATTCTTTCTTTTTATTTATGCATATTTGACTAATCACTCCCCTTTTAAACTGTTTTTTGTACTGTCCTATAGTACACATTGGAATGATTTCATAGATAAAGGTGCTAGCTCTCTCTCTCCCTCCCTCGCTCTCGCTAGCTCTCTCTCTCCCTCCCTCGCTCTCTCGCTCGCGCTCTCGCTCTCCCCCTCTGTCTTGCTCGCTCACAGAGGCTTTGTGCTCCTCCGTGGCGATGGCGGCTTGCGTTAAAAAAAAAATATATACATATTTGTAAAGTGGGGGGACACAAACAGTATTTCGAAAAGTGCGGGGGACATGTCCCCCCTGTCCCCAGTGGAGATTACGCCATGCGTGTGTATGCAAGTTGCAACCATGGAAGTAACACACACAGTAAAACTCTGCCCCTCATGTGCGGTATAGGCTGGCATGATAGGCTGTTCAATGGGGCTGATGTGTTGTGTAGATTCTGCCAGAAGGAAAACCAGCGGGGAGGGGCCACATTGCTTTTCTTCCCGACTGCAACGCTGGTCCCGCAAATCAAGCAAGAACGTGATTGGTCGATATTCATTGTGGAAGTGGCGGGAGGAGGGGTGTTAGATATAGAGTTGTAGTAAGTAGATAGAGTTCGCTATGATTGAAGTTTCGTTTATGCATAAACTAGATTATTTTAATTACATTTCCTTTTTTGTTTTGTGTATTTTATACATTTTGGATTTGCTTGGCGAGCTATTTTTAGAACATGCCCGGCGGGACTCACGTTGCCCCGGCGGGCACCGTTTTGGCTACCCCTGCTCCAGCAGAACCGCTCTGATCTGGCTCTTTAATAAATGTTGATGTCTTGTAATTATCTACGAGTAACATGGCTTCATTCAGGATGTGTTTTTTCAATTAATGAAGTTCAAAAGAGCCTTATCATTTGCAAATCTATCAACACGACTTCATAATCAATACTTACATAATACAACTGTCATATTCTCTAAATGTAATTGCTGCATTTAATAATAATTACAACTTCAAGATCTCCTTCCAATAAATGGCTGTGGTTAGTTTGTTGATAGTTGAAGTCGCGTCTGGTCGAAACAAACTGAAAACTGTTTATTCTGAACGCATCCGATACGTTGTAAAATGTAGGCTACTTTGTGTCCTTTCACGTGTATACTTGCAAATCTATCAACAAGTCTTCATAATCAAAAGTAGCTATGTATGATCTGCTAATTAAATTAGTAGACATGTATACAGCATCAGAATAGGATGCCAGCTTTCTGTAAGCTACCTTTTGATGTCAGTGCTTAGCTCAAAAGCTAATTAAAGTTCTTTGAGCTAGCTGGCTTGTTTCGCTAGTGTGCTAACTAAGCATCAGTCGCATAAAAAACAGTGCAGATTGTCGTTAATGTGCTGCATGTTAGCGGTGTGGTATGACATGGATATTGTGTACATTGCACCAAAACATGGATATATGAATATTTGTCAAACGAAAGTGCTACCTTACAGTGCTATTTAGACGTGAAGGTGTGCAGGAAAACCAAAAACACATTTTGTATGTAATTGTTTGCTGGCAACACGCTTTGTTCTCAAAGCCTTCAGACAAGAGATAGATAGTTCTTTCATGATTGTCCTGCAAGTTGTAAAAAAACGGATTCTTTTTTCTTGTTTTGGAAATACAACTGTCATATTCTCTACATGTAATTGCTGCATTTAATAATAATTACAATTCCACGATGTCCTTTCAATAAATTGCTGTGGTTAGTTTGTTGATGATTGAAGTCGGGTCTGGTCGACTCACACTGGAAACAGTTTATTCTGAACAACGCATCCGATACGTTGTACAATGTACTTTGTGTCCTTTCACGTGTATACCTGTATGGAAGTCTAGAGGTGTGTCAACAATATAATTGTATGTAATCTAGCCCATGAGCGATCTGTTCAGATTGTTAGACTGTCAGTCAACCATCAACCATATCACAGGAACTCAACCGTATTATCTCAAGTACGATGTGTTCTCAATCAGCACACATATATTTAAGAAGATGAACTCACAGCATGTACTTCTCAGTTATAATTCCCTTTTTATTGGCTATGACGTCTCCAGAATTTGGATCAGATAGTATTTCAAGTTTTTGATTTATGGAATTCTGCTGCTGCAATGTTACATGATGACTTCCTTTCAGGTCTTTTTTTGATAGGCTTGTGTTTTGTGGCTGGAAGTCGACGCTCTTTAAATAATGTTGCAGGACTTTTTGTAATGAAACAAGCCCAGCGTTAGAAAGGGAAAACTTCTGCAGAGATTTGTGCCAAAATCGTGGTTCTTTTTGGAAGGAAAAGACCCCCGAGGGATGGAAATGCTCTGCAACTTGGTTGTCTTTCTTATGAATAAGACGAGAGCAAAATTCTACAGGCATTTCATAAAATCTGTCATCAATACAATGCTACAAGAAAGCATGTCTCTTTTTTTTAAATAGCAGTTAGATATCCCTGTACAGTTTGCCTGACCTACATAAATATTATTTTGCTGATGATGTTCTATAATCTATAAACTTCAACCATCCATCTTATATTTGATCAGCACAAGACAAGTTTCCTTCTGGCTGGGTTTGTTTGTGTTGTCAGGGTATTTAGAATGAGTTATGTGTGAGATCCTTCATTTTGTGCCAGACACTTTAATAATGTAACTCCTACCACCACTTTTATAATTTAAATAAAGCTATTCTTTTTTTTGGATAATGGCCAGTGATGTAAGGAGATGATGGTGAAGCACAGTCTGAGCTTCTAATTCATGTAGGATCTTGCTTCATATAATTGCTCTTACAAAATTACTCTATCATGTTCTGTTGCAACAACGACTTGAAACTAATCAGAAACTAACATCAGAGACGATTACAACTTAAACCAACCTACAGAATAATAGTGCCAATGAAACACCTTAATATCTGTTCAAAGAGTGTCACTGTCGCTGACTAAACACGGTTAATCAAAACCAAAAATCGGTTTGGCAAACACGTGTGTGCAGAGACATATTATGACAGGCTTTTAATCTGAAAGCAATCTGCTGATGAAACTTTTGAAATCTCTGGTTTACCAAAGAATCTGTGGAATGCTGTGAGTGTAATGCACTTCAGTTTGCTATGCTGATCAAATGTTAACCACTTCTGTCAAATACTCAACAATTGCCCTTTACTATACCAACATAAACTTAAATCACAATAGTATTTTGCAAGATATGACACCAAATGCAACAGCTGTGGTTTGCCCATTTTCTTTGCCTGTCCTTATGTTGCTTTTGTAAAGAAATTGGCAGAACTAAGCACAATTCACAAACCTGATATTAAAGTTGGCCATGTAAGCAAGATGTGGTTTTAATCTAAATTAGCATGTCTGAAATGATGTTACTCATCCATCAGAAACATTTGCATCCCATTGGAGACCTTTCGCTCTATAACTGTCAGCAGTAGTACAGTATCTGGTCCAGTCTGATCTACTAACTCATGCGAAACACACATCCAGTGTGTGTGAGTTTGTGTGTTGGGAGAGCAACTGAGATGCAAATGTCACTGACTTCTCATACCTAATTTGCCTGCAGTTTTTATTGCACTTTTGAGTAATTCAACAACAATGACTAGTGTGTACCAAAGCAGTATGAAAATTAACAGGAAAGTAATTTGCTAACCAAAAAGGACCAGCACACAGCAGTCAAAGGGACATATCAAATCAGAAAGCAAGGCAGTATGTGTTATCGTAGGTGTTGGACTGATATAATATTGCCGATAAATAAAAAAATGTTGTGAAGGTAGTTGAAGCAGACATCTCATATCTCTTTTCTTTTCTTGGTGATTCTATCGCAACAAGGTGCATTGGTCATTCAGTGGTGTGACTGCATGTGTTTACGCTGATCTTTGTGAACTGGATGGTTTGAAATTGGATTCATTTGCACAGAAAGGGGCTAATTTTGCCCCAAATATTTGCATATTTCGCCATTTGCATCGTAATGCAGTTAGCGTTACATTTCACTCCTTGTGGGTAAGAATACCACCGTTTCTTTGGCGCGTTCAGCTTCTGCAAAGTTTGTAAATGTTCCCCTCAGTGTAAAGGAACACTTTTATTTCCTAGCAGGGGCCGGCTGATTGGTCAACTTGTTGGTTCTTATTTGTGCATGGCACAAAGCTGTGACAGAGACCAGTTCTTCTGCTTTTAACTTAATATGATGATTTAGCCTCTTTGGGTTGTGTTTTAAAAGCTAAAGTAGTAATGGACATTTGTCCCTTCGCATCTGGATGAAATGAGGAGTCCACTGAGGAGTCCACTGAGGAGTCCACTGAGGAGTCCACGCATTGTGTTGACATTGTTAACTTTTGTATGTGCTATAAAGACAGGTTGTATGAAAGAAAAAGGACATAGTAGTTACAAAGTTGAGCAATGATCAAATGGGGATTTTGACATGCCAAGATGGACTTAATCATAGTAGGTTTTACTGCCGCAAAGAAAAACAAAACACAAACATTTTAATAAATGAAAAAACACTATCGGATGCATATTTGTGGTGTTTGGCGAGAGATAAGTAGAGTGTCTTGAGTCACATAAACAATGTAACAGATAATTGGTTGTGGTGGGAGGCTGTTGAAATGATATCTTTGAACAGGCACTAGTGTGCAATGTCTGAAGAGCATTCCCACATGCAAAACCCATTTCTTTAGCTAGGTCACCATGTAATGTGTCTTTTGACAGTGTGCAGTAAAGTGACATAACACCAGAGTAATCAGCGATACTTTGTCTAGAAGGGGGAAACACAAAGGCATGCCTCGGATTCCTTTCCTAAGCTCCTGGAAGTAAAACTGAAATGTTAACTCAATAATACGAGCAAGGCATTGTTAATTCATCAACTGACTTTGTGTTTGAACCTCTCTCTGGGCCGAGGTCTCCAACTGTTACCCAAGGCATGAGCTGTTGACACGCCGGTTAGGCTTCTATTCTCAAATTTGGTTTTTATAGTCCATGTCTGCAGCTGCCCCTCCGCTTCAGAAAGAGAGAATCAGGCTGTTGTTGAGGCGAGGGGTTTATCGTAGCTGCCCGACACTTTTTCCACTGGTGTAATGGAACATGAGATAACCATTTGCCTCCAAGAAATTATTCTATTTCCAATGATAATCACTCTTTATCTTCTTGTTGGAAAACATTGCAGTTTGTAGATTTAATATGCTTTATGTCAAGTACAGTTGACTTAAAAGTCGTTACATCAAAGTATCTCCTTTAAGATGCTCTGTTTTACAACCATTATTCCAATAAACTATGTCACTGACCAATGTCAACATGTTCTTTGATAATCTTTAGAGGCAAATGTATTTTGTGCAGCACAGATTAAGGAGCTGGAAAGACACATTATTTAACGTGGACATAAAGACTATCCATGCACTATAATGGTGAACTGTATCTCAGAGCTGGAGTGGCTGATGGACTCCTGTGTCTTCATTAAAAGTGTATCCTGTGGATGGAGCAGACCTTCTTGCACATCTGGCTCTCTTGGTTGATGAGAAGTGCAGTCCTGTAACTTTTCCAGGCAAGGACATGGCTTGTTTAATTTGCTTGTCAAGGACAAAACTGTGTCCAGGCAAAGTCCTAAATATTCTTGCTTTATGGTGCAACCTCATTCCTGCTGTTCTCTGACTATGACTGACAAGGCTTTCCTGGGGCAGTGTGCTGGTTTTAGTCTAGCAGAGCACAGTGTGTTTGGAGATCATGTACATTATGCACCCTTGAGTGCATGGCGTTTTATAAGTCATTATATACAGCAGTGTATGATAAGTTTATTTTACAGTAAATTATATTCAAACAAAATAGTTTTTCTTAGAAAGTTGATTTTGGAACTTGAGAACGACCCATGAAAATATCTGATGCGGCTGCTAACAGTGCACATATAGGCTCTGTCATCACGTGCAGTATAACTCATTCATTGCTGGTATGTTTCCATTAGCCAGCCTAATGTGAAAATTAGGGGGATCAGTAGACCATAGAACATTTTTCATTCTGATCTTTATTTAACATCAAGTCCCATATACTATATTACATTTGTTAAATAACAGAAATGTTTAATGAAGAACATCTGGCAGCATCAGGAGTCTCATGTTCAGTATATGGTCTTGCTGGAGACTATTGATAAACGCACGCCACATGCAGAGTCGATCTGAAATGGCGATAACGTGTATGTGTAGCCTATTTAATATGATGTTATGATTTTCAGCATATAATATTAACAATATTTATTGTCCCAAACCCTATTGGGGCAGTCAAATCTTACGCCGCACATACATCCATCCTGCATTTTAGCTCATTAAGTCCTTCGGTGCCACGGCACAAAGGAGCGTCTGCCTTGTGTTAGATTCTTTGTCTTTCTTTTCCAAACGCCATGAATATCATCACTCACATTTTCCTACAGGAAGCTGTTCACAGATAAAAGACCTCTGTCTTTCCAGCTACAGAATAATTATAGTAACAAAAAGATGCTTTTGAGCTAAGAATAGTTGTTTTTCCGTTGATCTGAGCTGTTTGTGAGCTATTTTAAATTTGACATTTCCCTATCTTTGACTCCAGTGGAAAAGAAAAGCTCTTGTAGTATACTGTGGAATAATCATGACTGCTTTTGATGTGAAGTAAAAATAGTATTTAAATTCATTGGATCTCCTTAAATAGGATGCGATTTGGTAAAAACATTCAAGAAACAAGAAATAAATATATAATTTAAAGAAACCCTATAATGACTTTAGGAGTTTTCCCTTTCCTGTAGTGTGTTATATAGCTTTGTGTGCATGTAAATGGTCTGCAAAGGCTGAAATCCCAAAGTTTCTCATCCACCAGTCACCCCCCCTGCATGAAACGCCTCCATTGGACTGTTTTATTTACTTCTGTGACATGACATCACTATGTAACACTCGCGCTTCTATTGGATAGTAATCCACAAATTGTAAGTGATAGGCTAAGGGGCGGTACATCTCTGAGCGGTTGACCAATCACGACAGAGCCGGCCAGCTAACCAATCAGAGCAGACTGGGCTCTGGTTTCAGACAGAGCGTGAACAAAGGTGCTACAGCATTAACATTAAGGTATCCAAACACGTCACACAAAATACAAATATGGACCTGAAAATGTGCACAACGTCTTCTTAAAGTGGGACAAAATGTTGGCGAATCATGTCAGTAAACACCCAAGATCCAAATTAAGTGAATTCTATTTATAGAATATGTTTCTTAAATGATTTAGGAAAACATCATACATCAAATATGGGCCTTTACGTGAGACATGAAGTGGGTGTGCGAGGATGGATGGTGGTAGATTTTGTAAAGCATCAGTATTTCAATGTCAGATAGCAAAGAGATCCACTACAGGAAGTGAGAGCTGTCGCCTCTGACTCGCATCAGGAGAATTAGTGCCAAGTGACCAGAGATGGCAGGACACACACACACACACACACACACACACACACACACACACACACACACACACACACACACACACACACACACACACACACACACACACACACACACACACACACACACACACACACACACACACACACACACACACACACACACACACACACACACACACACTCGCAAGGTACCGAACACTACTGGGTTGCCATTGACAGACCTCTTTATTTCCTCTGCCTATCTGCCAGGCTTACAAAGCTGTGTGCATGAGAAAAAGTACATGTGGCTAATGTGGTGAGCTGAATTAGGATATTAATAATAGCGGTGACTTCAGAACACTGCAGAACATCACGATAGAGACTTTTTCGTAACGGCTTAAGTGTGTGCTTTACCATTGTAAATGTCACACTGTCAATCCAAACCCAACTGTACCCCATGATCCATCTCAGCTGTCGTCTTAAACTAACAAAGAAAAAAAGAACAATGCAGCATCATTAAGGTTTTTCTTTTTTTTCAGACATGTCGCCTTTACTAGGTCAGGGAAGTAGGACAGTCTCCTCAAAAGAGGAAGACGGGGGCCGACTTTGGTGCACTACATTTTAAATGTTTAATTGAAGTCATTACCTATGTATACTATTCTGTGCTTGTCAGGCTTTGTTAGTCTTCATTCTGTAGCTGTAGTGGAGATGCACAGCTGTAGTTTGTAGGACCACTCAGTTAAGCATATGCATGAAATTGTAAATGTTACACATGGAGGGAGTGGGTTTGTGTGTAAAAGAGGGGGAGTGGGGGGGCATCTTGGACAGCCCCTGGTTGACCCTTGTTCACCCCTTCTCCCTCGCTCCTCCCTGCATGAGTCTTCTCCTAAACATGTGCGCAGCTGTCAGCTGGTGTGTGTGTGTGTGTGTGTGTGTGTGTGTGTGTGTGTGTGTGTGTGTGTGTGTGTGTGTGTGTGTGTGTGTGTGTGTGTGTGTGTGTGTGTGTGTGTGTGTGTGTGTGTGTGTGTGTGTGTGTGTGTGTGTGTGTGTGTGTGTGTGTGATCATTGTCATATTTCAATTAGAGGAAAAATAAGTTGCATGAAGTGACTTGTGAACATATTTGTGTCTCACACATCAGATATAATATACACTGTTATAAAATATGAACATAGTAAGTAACTTGAAAGCAGATGAAAGTGCTACTATTTTATTACTGACTACATCTTCTTTTTGATGCTGTACTCACAACAAACAGGTTATTACATTTATACAACAGTTGCAAATGTTCTTCATCAGCTTGGGCATGTTTGCTAAATATTGCTTCAGGTGTCTTTAGAGCAACAAATCCAGAGTGAAATCCAGCATGTTTATTAGTCCGAGGCAAGGTTGATGATGTCTCCAGTGACAACATCTGGCGGTCGCATGAGAGAGTTATCTGCTCAGTCCGTAGAGACCATGATTGTCCTGCTTTGTCCCGCTGTTTCTCCTAAAATCAATGCACACAATCATCAAGAAAATGTGTGTGGATAGTGGTTAATAACAATGCCTTTTTCTTTGTCCCCTTTTTAGCTGCGGCTCCAAAGTTAAAACCGATGAAGAATCCAATAACAGTGGACGAGGGAGGCAAGCTCATAGTTAAGTGTGCGGCCAAAGGGAGCTCTCTCTCCTTCAGATGGTTCAAAGATGGCAACGAGCTGCAGAAAAGCAAAACACTCAAAATAAGGGACACCTCGTGAGTATAAGTCATCCATGTCATGTAAACCTTACATACAGTGTAAGATGGAAATAGACCGAGGTACTCCTAAGGATGCTGTTATCAGGAGAATGTGCTTATTCCGTTTTTCATGAAACTGCAGTTTGAAACAAGTTTAAAAGCCTATATCAATAAATAAGTGGAATAAAAGCATGTACTCAATGCTTTGGACTACAAACGTTTATTCAATCAATTAAATGTAGTATGATGATTTATGCAAATCAATTTCTTATTTATTTATTTGAAACTTTGTTCAACAAGAAGAGTCTCAGTGAGATAAAAAAAAAAATCCACTTTGAGTCAATTAAACACAACCACCGTTAAAGATATACATTCACATGTTACTGGTCACGTTCTGACACCGGCTAATGTTTGCTTGACCGAGACATTGCCCTTTGTATCACTAACCTCAGAGAGATATTTTAACACTGCATTTTAGCATCTGACGGTTAAACATTTCACTTATTTAATTTAAGACGAGTGAAACCTGGCAAAACCCACAATACCATGTTTTTGTTCCATGGATGTTTTATCTCTCTTACCAGTTTTCCTATATGTTTCGGCTAGTTACTCCGAGGCCAGTGAACATACATTGGAATTACCCCATAGAGATATATCAGTTTCTTTTTAAAAAAAAAGTAACAATTCATTCATGAAAGTCTATGGGAAAAATGCTTTTTGGGTTCTTTCATGGGATATTTTTAGTTGTAGCCAATTTGGCAACAGGGTTTACAAGCCCTGCCATATTCATCTCTCTTAATACATCCATGGTTCTCTCTCAGTCAGGTTGGCTAATAATGACTTAAATAAAGGCAGCTGGCTTTGACAAAGTATTGTAGTAAAACCTCCTATTGATGTATATTCACCTGAACTGTTAAACCAATAACCCCTTTTATTAGAGAGTATGCCAGTAACACTCGGCCCTATGCTTTTTTAAAACTGTAATCAGTGTTTTCCCCCCTCAAATTTGGCCCCAGAGTAAGTGATTATGTGTCCCTATCAAAGCAAAGAGCTGTTGCCATGCTGATGCTTGCCCTGTTGTCTAACTCTGTCCCTCATGTTTCCACTTGTTGCGTTTCCATGCTATTTCCTCCCTGCCCTGATTCCCCTGACTCAGCTTTGCAAGTGTTGTCTCCCACAGGAGGAACTCCAAACTCCAGATCAACAGAGCAAAACTGGAGGATTCTGGGAATTACACGTGTGTGGTGGAGAACACGCTGGGAAAGGACAACTCCACCGGCACTGTTAACGTCCAAAGCAGTGAGTACTACCTAAGCAACACGTGAAGTGGCACAATATGTACATTGTTGGTATGACTGCTCTCTTGGCAAACGATAGATGAAAGGGAGCCATTGCAAACAGTAACATGCATGAAGAACAACTGTCCACACATGTGTCTGTGACCCATTCATCGGTGGAACAGTAAATTGTACTTGGTGGTGAATGGAATTTAAATGTATGGGGTGATCTCTCCGTGTTACATTGCTGTGAAATCCCACAAAACGACATTGCACACAACAATGCAGTATACCGTAGAACATAGCTTGACATAATATGAAAGTAGTAAACAAGAATCGTCTTTGCAGTGTGTGATAAAACCGAACTGGCTCGTTCAGTAGTCGTGTGTGTACGTTTGTGAGTTTTGCAAAGTACTGTAGCAGATGAAAGAGTTTTGATAACAGCTGCTTCCTTTTGGTGGGGTGGTGAGTTTGTGTTTGTTCCAAGCAGTGCGGGTGGGGAGTGTGTGGCTGCTGTGGGTAGCCAGTATAACAACATACGTAAATACATATACAGTAAAGACATTTGCAGCTCAGATATAATTTGTTGTTTTGCTTCTGGACGGAGAACTATGCGGCAGCTTGTCATTCACACACCTGGATTTTCTATCGGAAGGACGCTAAATAATATCTCTAGACTTTGATGCAGTGCAGACAAAGAGTTGTGATGTTGAACAGAGTCAGGGCAGATAATGTCGTTTTTTTAGCAAACTTAACATGGGTGATGACATATTTATGCTATTGCAAGTAAACCATGTCTTGACGAAATGTATATATTCACTATTCATCATTGCTTTTGGAGAGTCGGAAAATAAGAAGTTAGTCAAAGTACTCAGTTCTTCCTTAAAAATATTTGCTGCTGGTTAATGTGAAGCTTATTTTTTTATACTATATATACTGCTGTGTAGCTTGTACATTTGACCAAGGTATCAATAAAGTTTATATTAACCTTTAATACTACATGAAACATTATTTGAAGAGCAACCGGGTCGGAAATGAAAATAATAAAGTACATAATGACAGTACTTGAGTAAATGTACCAAGTAACTTTCCACCATTGAAGATAAAGTGGTGCTTCTGGAGGTTTCTCATACACACTATTCTCATCGCTGACCTTGACAACGGGATGATTTCGTAGAATCCCACACTGGCAGGAGAGGTGTAGCTGGAAAAAGAAAAAGAGAAGCGGGACTGGAGTTGAGCCATCACTCAGCGTCCTTGTATTCACATTCAGGCTAAATAATGACTCTCCCTCCTTTCTCTATATTTGTCAAGGCCACCTTTTGTTTACAGTTAACAGACTTAAGCTGAGATGCATCATTAGACTAGCAACTATTCTTTTACAAGAAAGGGCCCATTGTGTCCAATATGCACGTTTGATTTCCAGCAAACAATTGAGCACAAGTCATCCATCTTGTATTTAAATGGGGCTTCACATCGCCTCATTTTTTTAAATGCATCCAAAAAGTTTCTGTTGAGTTTTACAGCCGGATCGTGTGACTTACTGTACGCTTATTATGACACTTGGCTTTATTCCAGAGCACTGATAGATTTCTTTTTATCCATATCATTTATTAAAAGGTCATTGACGCAAGACTCAAAGCCCCACTGCCAACATTTATATACAAATGAAATGGTAATCACCATCTCACATTTAATTAAATATATATCAGGTTAAACTGTACATCCTGCAGAGGTCGGGGGAATCCCTGGTGGTAGCACCTGTTTGCACGAGTGTTTAATGAAGGCTCATGGACATGTGACCACTGGCCTGTGAAACTCTATATGATGATCCTAGCAGGCAAAAAAGCTTGTAATGCCAACATATCAAAGAAAATATAATATTACAAAGGAGTGAACATGTGGGCTGAGACATACAGTAGCCACAATGGATAAAACCGGACTGAGCAATGTTATAGCACACCAGACAGCGTTTTCACTCTCATCACACACTGTTTTAACAGAGGAGATCACTACGTCTGCTGCAAAAGGTGGTTAAACAAAGATTTGTTTAACAGTGTACATTTGTGCACCACATTTGTGCACATTTTTGTGTGTGTTCTTTGAGTGTATGTCTGTCAACAGTGACGTTTCTTTACATCACTCCTGGATATCCACACAATGGCATCACTGTGTGTCCTATCAAGCGCCGTGATCATCACATGTCTGTCTCGGAGGTGTTTTCTTGTGTTTTTGTGTATGTGCGAATGTTCACTGTTATTTAAAAAAGTCCCATTGTGTTCGAACAGCACGCCTAGTTCCGTCATGCTTCAGGGGAGAAGGCAAGACAGGGCGAATCAGGGGTGGTATGTCCATAGGTGGGGGGAGGGCTTCGCTGAAACTACATATGCCAATAAAAGAGAAGTGGCAGCAAACAGTGCCTGTTGCTGTGATTGTCATAGGTTGATGAAATGCTTAAAATGTGCTGATTTTGAGGGGGAAAAAACACATTTCGTTGGTAGGGTGACAATAAAGGGCTCTGTCTGCCATGACACAGGTTGTTTTTGAAAAGGTTTGAGCCAAATGTGTCTTTTTGCTTGATATTGATGCATAAGACACATATTTTCTTTTAAGACCAAGGGCTGCTCGTCATCCTAAGGTCATAAGAGAAATGGCTATTGTGTTAAAGGGCTGCAGTGGAGTACGCTTGCCTGCTGCAGTATGTTGCCGAAGCAGCATGTAGCCGCAGTATTATCTGTGTATGTGTGCCTCCTAGGGAGGGAGAGCAAGGGGAGGGGTGCAGATGTAGATGGTCAGAGGGAGGAAAAAAGAAGAGGAGAGCGTGAATAAAGCAGGGGGGTTGGATACAAAATTAGGGAATGCATGACAGGAAGCAGACAAAGACATTAGGGTAGTGAACGAGAGGGGGATACAGCGAGAGACAAAGAGACAGACACTGAGAAAGGGAGAGAAAAGTATGAAGAAGAGGAAGAGAAGAGCCCGCCGTGTTGCAGAGGAGACTTTCACACCCATTTTAAAATGCTGTTAGTGCTTGCTATCGTTGTCCGAGACATCTACTGTATCTGATGTCTACAGTCATGTGTAGAGCCAAGCATGCTAACACCGCTTGGACCGGCTTCATCAAAGTCTCTGAGGAAAATGCAATCATTAGAGATTCTGGCTTTTGCATACCGCCTTGCGCAGACAGAAAAGTGATCGTAGTGATCGTAGATGATAAAGTCGAAAAAGGAGCATCATTCCTTCCCTCGCAGTGCCTGCTGTCTGTTTCTGGTGGAGGCAGATTTGGGAGACCATCACTCAGCTCCACCACATGGTGAATACAGGCCACCACAAGCTCAGCAGACTCCTCACTGCGATTGGACACACTGTCTTTGTGTTGAGGTGAAGGCAAGGCAGGCAAGGCGAGTGAAGGCGAGGTGAAGGCAAGGCAGAGGTGAAGGCAAGGCAAGGCAAGGCAGGCAAGGCAGCAAGGCAAGGCAAGGAAGGCAAGGCAAGGCAAGGCAAGGGCAAGGCAAGGCAAGGCAAGGCTAAGGCAAGGCAGGGCAAGGCAAGGAAGGCAAGGCAAGGCAAGGCAGGCAAGGCAATGGCAAGGCAAGGCAAGGCAGGCAAGGCCAGGCAAGGCAAGGCAAGGCAAGGCAAGGCAAGGCAAGGCAAAGGCAGGCAGGCAAGGCAAGGCAGCAAGGCAAGGCAAGCAAGGCAAGGCAAGGCAAGGCAAGGCAAGCAAGGCAGCAAGGCGAAGGCAGGCAAGGCAATTTATATAGCACTTTTCAACACAAGGCAATTCAAAGTGCTTTACAAAAAATGAAAGACATTAAGAAAATGGCATTTTTAAAATCAGTCATTAAAAAGAAAAGCTAATAAAATAAACATTAAAAGAAAAAATACTATGGATAAAAAGTTACAGTGCAGTTTAAGATATGAATAGTTCAATTAAAAGCAGCGACAAAAAGAAAAGTCTTCAGCCTGGATTTAAAAGTAGTAAGAGTTGCAGCGGACCTGCAGGTTTCTGGGAGTTTGTTCCAGATATTTGGAGCATAGTAACTGAACGCTGCTTTACCATGTTTAGTTCTGACTCTGGGGACAGAAAGCTGACCAGTCCCTGAAGACCTGAGAGATCTGGATGGTTCATAATTTAGCAGGAGGTCAGTAATGTATTTTGGGCCTAAACCATTCAGTGCTTTATAAACCAGCAGCAATATTTTGAAATCTATTCTTTGACACACAGGAAGCCAGTGTAAAGACTTCAGAACAGGAGTGATGTGATCCACTTTCTTAGTGTTAGTGAGGACTCGAGCAGCGGCGTTCTGAATCAGCTGCAGCTTCCTAATAGATTTTTTAGCGAGACCTGTGAAGACACCATTGCAGTAGTCGAGTCTACTGAAGATAAAAGCATGGACAAGTTTTTCCAAATCCTGCTGTGACATTAGTCTTTTAATCCTAGATATGTTCTTTAGGTGATAGTAGGCTGATTTAGTAACTGTTTTAATGTGACTGTTGAAACTCAGGTCAGAGTCCATGACTACACCTAGATTTCTGGCTTTATCGGTTGTTTTGAACATTGCAGACTGAAGCTCAGCGCTAACTTTTAAACGTTCTGCCTTGGCTCCAAAAACCATTACCTCAGTTTTATCTTTGTTTAATTGGAGAAAGTTCTGACACATCCAGTCATTGATTTGTTCAATGTACTTACTCAGTGTTTGAATTGGAGCATAGTCTCCTGGTGAAATTGTTACGTACATTTGTGTGTCATCTGCATAGCTATGGTAACTTATTTTGTTGTTTTTCATTATCTGAGCCAGTGGTAGCATGTAGACGTTAAAGAGAAGAGGCCCCAAGATGGAGCCTTGAGGAACCCCACATGTCATATTTGTCAACTCAGATGTGTATTTACCTATAGAAACAAAGTTGTTTCTGTCCTTTAAGTAGGATTCAAACCAATTTAGAACTGTTCCTGAAAGTCCCACCCAGTTTTCCAGTCGGTCTAGTAATATGTTGTGGTCAACAGTGTCAAACGCAGCACTGAGATCTAATAATACTAACACTGAAGTTCTGCCACTGTCTGTGTTTAAGTGGATGTCATTAAATACCTTTACAAGAGCAGTCTCAGTGCTGTGGTTTGGACGAAAGCCTGACTGGAACACATCGAAACAGTTATTTAAATGCAAGAAGTTACTCAACTGTTGAAAAACAACTTTTTCAATGATTTTACCTAGAAATGGGAGGTTTGATATGGGCCTGTAATTGTTCATTACTGAAGCATCTAGATTATTCTTTTTTAAGAGCGGTTTAATGACTGCAGTTTTCAGGGCCTGTGGAAAAATACCTGAGTGAAGAGATTTGTTTACTATATGAAGTAGATCTGAGGCCATGCAAGGCAAAACATCTTTGAAAAATCCTGTTGGAATAATATCAAGGCCGCAGGAGGAGGATTTCAGAAGTTGAATAATGTCCTCTAGGTTTTTATCATTAATCTGATGGAATTGTGTCATGATGTCTGAATTGATGTTAGGTGGACATAGGGACAACACATTTGCTGTTCCTGATGCAGAGGCACTGAAGGGTGAAAGTAGCTCTTAATTGTTTTAATTATTTGATTATTTTCTCCCCCCTTAATTAGGGAGCCTTTCCCTTTTTTTTTAAGTCAGGACATTTCCGCTATTCCAAATACAGTTTCACATTTAACCAACAAGTTTGAACACAGTAGTTTAGAAGTTGATGTGCAAAGCTGCAATTAGAAATTACAGTGCCAAAAAAAACTGATGCATCGCCCTGAGTTAACCGTAAACAAAAAGTGATGGATCTACTGTACTTAAAGCTAAAGGAGTATGTAGAGGGGAAGCCTGCCACTTATCATAAACAGCAACAACATATAAGCCCTCATTATTGATACTACAACTGGTCATTACTCAGTCCAAGCCAACCCATATCAATATCGGGCAAATGCGACACCTTTGTTTTTCTGAGCCGAGACGTTGAGCATGGTGTGGAAATTGCCTAGAGAAAAAATAACCACCGTGTTCAAGGCTGAACCTAAACTGAACCCCTTGTGCATTTTAAAGCACACAGTACATTTTGGCTTCGCGCCAGCCATGCAGTTCGCCAATAACGTTGAATGATTGGGCCTGTTTGGGGATTTTACCCATGTCTTTCTGTTTGTCCGGCAGAACAGAAATGCACACTGTCAGCCGATCGAGAGCCAGTTACTGAGCAATTATTCAGCACAGATGGTTGGATGTTCTGCTGAGCTGGATCGCCTAAGTTGCTTGTTTTCAATGTTTCCAGATTCATGTTCATACTCTTACTTTCTCTGAGGCTGCACTTTTGAAACCTGATATCAATCAGTGGATCAATTTTTACATTCTTCTCTGAATCCCCAGGACTTTTCTCCCCATTGTATTGTTTGTTTTTTGCCAACTCCGGCATTGTGACACAATTCACAAGAGCATGTGTGTAAGTTGGTGTCATGGTGGTCTGGAATATCACATACCCTCTTAGCCAGTTCTGTAACAATTGCTACCTTTTCCTGAGTGGTGTTTCCAGCCCTATACCCAACCCCCAGTGTAGAGGACTAGGGACCATTTGTTGTCCATTTGTCTGACCTCTACCCCGTAATCAGTCTGGCATGGTAAGACCTACTGGCCTTCTGCAGAACGGTGTAGTATATCATCAACTGTTTTCTATAAGGCCAGTGTGAAGGAGCAACACTAGTCAAAGTTTGCTTGGCTCCACGTGGCTTCAGATTAAGGCCTCACATTATCCTGCAGGCTGCTGTGTTGTGATAAGCGCTTGCGAGGCAGCCATGTGTCTGCAGGCTGCAGGTCACATCCTTGGGGGGTGCTGTGCACAGCTCCACTGAGAGAGTGTGTGAGCGTCCAGGAATGTGTTGATGGAAATCACAGCTGAACATATGATTGCTCCAACCTCAGCAGTCATGCTGGGGCCCACCAGCAACAATTTTGCGCACGCATGCACGCAAGGCCCACACACACATGTACATACATACAGATGTGCACATATACCTTTACATGTTTTACCCCCTATCCTGAAGCCAAAACACCCCCTCCTCTGTCACAAACTAGTGCTTAACTAACTTAAAATGACACTTTTCACAGCAGTGGACAAAACGACAGCATCTCAGCAACGACCTGGTGTGCTGAAAACGTGAGACTTTACAAGGTGTTGCATCTCACTCTCACACACCATGGTTGGATTTTTGCTTCACATTCCATATGTTGAGTCTGAAACCAGGCCACTGCTGGAAGATGGATGCCCGGTGTCAGGAGCAATATATTGCATCTCATTCAGCTACAGAAAATCCCATTTCTTAATTAAAAGTAATTTGTGATGCATACCTGTTTTTTTTTTAAGTCTGAGCTTATTTGTTATAGACACTTTGTAGCTTCATTCTCTGAAGGCATGTACACAATGTGAAGCAGACTTTTAAGACATTTTTTAACTGCTCATTAAAAGTGCAAAATGTTCTGATGCTTATCACTTTCAGATGGTTTTCTGTTGTTGGTCTGGTTATAAACTTGCAACACTGTATTGCCAAATCGCCACAAATCAGAACTTTCCCTTTATTCTTTGTATTTAACTCCAGGCATAGAGAAATATGGATTTTACTCTTAATAATTGAAACCAGTCCGCTTCTACTCTGATTCTTTCTTAGTATAGTTAAAGTGAAAAACAAGGCTTGTAGATGCCTTATTGTCACTTTATCTAAGACTAGAGAAGAATATAATCTAGGGTCTTATTGTTGGCCTCGTAAACACAAAGGAAGAGTATTATCTGACGTCGTGGATACATTTTGACTCATGTTCTTTCGAACTGGAAAGCTATTTTTGTCTCCTAATCATTATTTAATGTTACAGAGAAAATAATCCCCCATAAATAAACAAGACACAAAAAACTCCCTCATCTTTTTCTGTTTTCTTCCAGTAATTTGTCATATCTGCCCTACGTAAGGGAAGCATTACAGTAAGTACTACTTTGAACTACATAAACAAAAACTTCCCTCGCTCCTTCTATGTCTCCAATTTGGTCTGTTGTAAAAACAAAACTCACTCACTCCTACTACGCAAGAGACAAGATAAACTCATCTCTAATGACGCTAAAGGATGTTAGTTGTGGTTGCGGCGTAAAGTGGAGTGTGTGTACGCTAGTCAATGCTATTGATTGGTGTGTGTAAGCCGCAGCAGCAGCAGCAGCCATGTCTGAGAGGAACAGGCCTTCACATCTGCCAAGCGTTCTGTATTTACAGGCCACTGGAGAACAGCTTGTCAGGTCCTGTGGATCAAGCCGCTGGGCTATTAGTCATGCCCACTTTTTCAAAATTATCCTCTGTCCAGGGGTCTGGACAGGCATTCCTTCAAGGTGGCCATTTGATTGCTCCAGAAACACAGGACTTGAAGGTTGGCAGGTTTGACCACAAAATCAGGGCCCACTGGAGAAATAGGATGTTTGAATCTGTAAGAAACACATAGACTGAACCACATTGGTGCACATTGACAGCATGAACACACAGTGGTCTTAAAATGTGGCTAGATGTGTGCCATTTAGGATGAACTGATGCAATGAATTTATCCTGATCTTGCATTTGGAAGCAAAACAACAAGTATCTTACGTTGCAGTCATTTTTATTTCAAAAAAGTCCTCGCTTTTGAATAGTTTTTATAACAGCCTTTAGGCAAATTTGCAAATATTTGATTACAGACAGATGTATAACAAAATCATATTAAAATGCATATTGCTCGTACTTGCTTCGTAAAAAGCTGCTTTTGTATACACAAGCTTTCCAATGCACGAACAAGAAAAGGAAAACAAAATATATATAAACATATAATTTGAAGGTAAATGCAAAGCCATGACCAAACATAACCAACAGTTTAAAATTGAATCAACTGATTATTTTCGCAGTCCAAGCTTAAACGCCATCAACTGAGAGGGGCCTGTTTGTTATCTTCTCCAACATCACAACTTACCTCAGGACAGCTGCAGCATGTCAGAGTTCAGGACTTGTTTTGATCTTCACCTACAATAATGTTTAGTTTTCGAGGCGGTCACAAAAACGTCACTTCGCCCACGCTCGCTTTCTGTTTTTGTTTACTCTTCGAGCCTTTCAGTATTAGTGGGCAGCATCCGGGACAGTGGAAAGATCCAGAGTGGATGGAAGAGTGGATGTCATGAGCGGATGAACACCCACAGCATCGTACACTCATCGGAGGCATGACGTGTGTGGGGTTCATGATGAATACAAACCAACGTGACAGGACACTACAACAAGTTGCTGCTGCTCTGCAAACATCCCCATGTATTCGCTGCTCTCTAAGCATCATTTGTTCATACTTACTTATCTTACACCTGGTGCAGTGTTTAGATTAAGCATTTTATAATAATGTTAACATTTTATATGTATACCATATTCCATAAACCTTGTTTTTCTTCATATCTCAACATATTTATCAGCTTTTAGATAATTTTAGGTATTTTTTTACCTAGCAACAGGAGTTTATTGAACCCTCCATCTCAACCTTAATATGTTATGAGCTCAGAAATGTAAAGGAGTTGGCACATACAACATAAATCAGATCATTAATATATCAGTGCTTCATAGCATTTTTGACAAGTGCTATGCATGGTACGGGTCATCGGCTTTGTACGTATGTGCTAATGCGTTAGAGAAGAAGCAGCTGCTAAATCTTATCATTATCAAGAATCTAGGAATAGTTGGGTAAAATATATTAAAGGGGACCTATCATGAAAAATGCACTTTGTGATGTCTTTTATACATAAATATGTGCCCCCCGGTGCATCGTGGAACTCACGCAGCATCAGAAAATAAAACCCTCTCTCTTTTACTCCGTACCCAAATCTTTAAAAAAAAACGGGTGTACAACGAGCGGATACAGATTTCCATCCGAACTGACATGTCCATCCGAGGTGACGTCGGCGGACCCACAGAAAGTGTTTTGGACGTCTTTGTTTACATTAGCAAGCCTCGCTAACACTCAGAGCTAACCTGTACTGAAGAGCACGTGTTTAAAAAGCAGGAAATAAAAGGAACCCACCTTGTGATAAACCTGCAAGAGAAAAGGCATTTGAGCTCCATACTATTTCAGAAATAATCCTTCACGTGGTTTAAACAGGATGGCATTTTATCACAACCGAATGTAACTTTATCTCCGGTAGAATTCTGATCAGGCATTAGCTCCGCCTCCTCTTCTTTCTTTTTTTCAAGCTAAGGACCCAAAATCTGCGTTTCTCTAACAGGGCTGCAAAAGAGGGGTATGAGCAGTATGAGGCATGTCTACAATGGGTGATCTGTTTGGTATTTTGAAAAAAAAACTTCACAGACATGTTTTATATAGGTATGGCCCTACAATATATTTTTCAAATACAGCATGATAGGTCCATTTTAATTAAAATTAACCAGAAAAGTTTCCAGGAACATCACTGCTAATGCTTGCACTCTTAATTCACTTTAACCCCGCCGATCCTTCCAGATAAGTGGGCGCCCTCAATCAAATCTTTGCCAAAACAACTAAGTTATTGAAAATCCAACCACATCTCACTTTGTTGGATACGCAGTAATCTTGCTGTGTTCTGTGGGACAGTTAAGCCCTCAGTGTGGATGAGTGAGGATATTGCTATGTGTGTGGAGGAAGCAGCTGTTACACTTGAAAAGCTGAGTGATGTGAGCAGGAGGTGACATGAGGTTCTGCTGTGTGCTGGGCTTTGTTAACTCTTCCAGGGCCCCGGACAAAACTCATCTGAGAGGCTTCATTTAATAGCATTATAAAAGATTCCCTTTCACCCCGCCTCCCCTGAACCCTCAGCTGTCCTGGTGGTCTTTTCCTCGATGGTAACCCCAACTGCGGGTGCAAGAATCTGTTTTAACTTGCCATACAACAAACAAGCCCGGCGGCATTTGTTAATGCTTTCAAAGAGGGTAGAATGATTACCTAGAAATTAAGCATTGCGTCACGAAGACTTGCTTGTTCTGAGTAAGTCATAATTAGCAGTTTCTTGTGAGAATGGGGCTGTGAGTAAACTATTGTTCCCATACATCAAACAGAATCCCCGCACCTCCTATTACTTTGCTTTTTTAAGAAATGTTCATGAGCGATCCTGTGTGTCTTCGTACTTCTTCAAGTTTTCTTTGAGCACGAGGGGAACATATACTTACACCATTCCATTGCTTCGAGCTCAGGAGTGCAGTACTATAGTTTGGTGGCCACAGCTGTCTCTCATCCTCAACCTCCCATTACTCCATCACGCTTCTTTCTTTTGTTGGGCAACTGTGTTCATCACATCGCGTCTGTTGGGGTGAGTAAGCCCTTTCCTGTGTGTCAGGACTCAGCAGCCATTTCCTTTGGAGTGTGTATGTGTGAACTGTGGATGGACTGGGCCTTACTTTAATCACACTCGCAGTGAACTCATACTTTAGTATACAGGAGGCTGGAAGCCTGACAAAACAGCAGTGATAGTGCCCTTGGTCGGGACGTACAGCGAGTGTGGGACGTGTGTGTACATTAGCGGCACACACACACATACTGTAAGCAGACTTTGTGCTTTCTGGCTTTTGGGGAATAGCGGAGGGGAAACCTTCAGACCTAGCAGCTGGCCACTACTGTAGCTGTAAGCATAAGACCCAAATATGGAGTTGTGGTATATGTCTTCAGTATCTGGTACAAGGTTGCAAAAGTCTGTCTTTCCTCAGAAATGAGCGCCAGCTGTTAAAGATGAAGGGCAACAGGGAAATGTGGACGCTCCAAGTTATGTCCTTTTTAAGTGATGGTTATGAAGAAAAAGTTTCTGATACTTCAATATTTTTTACATTCTTCTTTAAGGATCCTTATTTTTGTATCCAGTACGCAAATCGGAGTGGTAGGAGGGGTAAGACTTTACTGCAGATGCATTTAATTATAAACCTGCATAAAACGCTGAAATGTACGTGGAGGATTTCATTTTTAAGTGGGTTTCCACAGAAAGTAGTACATTTCATTTACATATGGTTTTAATGTAAAATTAAAAAAAATTGAGAAAATGTAGACCGGTTAAATCAGGCTAGCTCTTCGTCTAATCATAAATCAGTCAGACGTGTGTATGAAGTGTGTACATCCCAAAGATAAACTTCAAATATTAGAATGTAGATCTGGAAGACATCTTGTTTTTTTTTTGCAATAGCTGAGCAGAAGAGTGTGTTTCACAGATTATTCCTGCTGGCCCTCAGGTTCAAACATGGCTCCTTCACAAATCTGCTCTTCTGACCTTTACCATCAGTGTTACTGTCCATCAGGTGGATTTGGACAAGAGGCACAGGTTTTTCTTTTCGATGGATAACTGGAAACATGCTACAATTCTCCTTTTTTCCTTGGGTGAATCTCTGAGGTTTTTTTAGGGTACGTCCCTGCTTTAAGATGTCATTAAAGGTTTTCTGTAGGGGTCATTTGCCTCATCTCACCTTGTGCTGCTCAGGTGTGACTGCAGTGTCCACACACAGATGCAGGCACAAGCATTCAGTAAACAATAGTTAGAGTGTGGAAAATGAAAGCAACAGGCATCCTCAGACTCAAGAGCGTCAGGAACGCCACGCTTTTCCCGAAAGGACCGAGAGAGGAACAGCCCCGCCTGGAACGTGCCGCAGAAAACACCATGTGTCACTTTGTTGCCAACTGCCCACATCGTGGTGCCTGCCATACCAGCGCCCGCACCATACCATACCCTGCCCTTCCTAAGTGCACTCTGCTTCTTTGCAGTGCACGAGCAGCTGTTGTGCAATCACACACTGGGCTGCTGTTTGATTTCCCTTCAGTGCAGAGACGATCGAGGCAGGCAAGACCAGGCATATCAGCTATGTGACTGAAAAATGGTAATAGGAGACAAGAATATGAAAGAAGACACACTGGTTGTGGCAGTGGCAGTCTTGCTGAAGAGTGGGTGGTAGATTAATGTTTCTGGCAGGCTCCATTTTGTTCATTTCTAAACATTCCTGTTTCCTACTGAATGTGTTTGAATTGTGGATGATTTTCTATTGAAGAAAAGCTTTTAAGTGCACTCTCAATCATAATGGGTTCTTTCGTGCGTCCTACCTACAGTAAATAGTAATGTAATTCCTCTATGGGTATTTGACATGAAATCTCTTTTGTTTTGAACTCTATGCTTGAAAACACAGATGTTGGATATTGGCATTGATTGGGTGTGCCTACAGTGTACTGTAAGCGTGGAAGTAGGTGCGTGCTTGTTTTTGTTGGCTTTGGCACGCTGAACTATTTTCCAGCTTAAGATCCCGGCATTACTCCTGTATCCATCCCTTTTTCCCCCCTTTCTTCTCATTTGTTTTTTGTTTTTCTTTCAATGGGGCTACATTTGTCTGGACTTGCGCGCCTTTCCAAATATGTTGCCTTTCTAAATCTGAATATAAAAACTGCGTATTGTTAGCAATTGCTCATTCAATTAAACAAATTAAGATCAAATCAATCTTTCTTAAATCCAAAAGCTAATCTTTACATGCAGCAGATCCTACTTGCAGATGCTAGTCTTCAAACAAGATCCGGACATTTATCTTGCTTTGTTATTGGTATTATTTGTCTCTGGCTCCACTTTCTATAGAGCTAGAAAACCACCTACATTACTAATAGCTCAAAAATGGCGGTCTCTGTCGTGCATGCATCTTCTTAACTCCCTCTGCACATCCTCTTTCACCACATCAGACCAGCTGTCAAAGGCTTCGATTGAACCCAACCACACTCACCAATATGGGCTTTTGTACTTGTTCCTTCTGTTTATCTTATTTATTAATTTCCAGCTAGGATAGGCAGTCTTTTCAGATTCCGGAAAGGATCATAATGCAGTCCACCAAGTGTAGCAAGAATGCATGCAATATGAATTAGCCTCAAGTATAGAGATAAAAGATCTTGGTCCGAGCTGTAACAGGAGACATGTCAGACATTCCCTGCCAAAAGTCGGGAGGTGAGGCGAGAAGGGGAGGAGAGGGGAGGAAAGGGGGGACTCCCAGCTTTTTTCTGGTACATAAAACTGACTTGTGGAAAAGCATGACTGGGTGGCAGAGCTATTACAGATACCATGACTCCTGAAGGGTCAGTCCTTAAGACATGTATCACTTTCCCATCCAACCGGTTTATTTGGCCTTTGGGATAGGAGTTTGATTTGTCTCCTTGTTTGCATTGTAATGATTTACCTTGTCCGATAAAAGAAAGAGTTAAAAGCGCATTTAAGTGTGGCATTTAAGTTTCAGGCCACCTGTTGAAGGATTTCTGCCCAGTTAGCACTTTATTTAGTTCAGATTCTAAAGTACTAAAGTATGGCAGAGAACTCTCTGCTCCATAGTTTCTCTTGGAATAAAACCACATTGTACATTTTACATTTATATAATCTGTTCTATATTTAATATTCCATCCGTCATATATTTATGTATATATGAAATACCTTGTTAATTCAACATGTATATTTTCTACTTTCTTGTTTATTTCTAGTCTTTTCATTTTTATTTAATATGCCATGTCTTTTTATGCTGCTACAACGCAAACATTTCCCAAATTGGGATCAATAAAGTACTATCTTATCTTATCGTCAAGTATTGGTGTAACTAAAATTATTTGGCATGTATTTGATTCCTTAGAAAGCAGGTTTGCATGTGTAATATAATTAACTTTTATATGACTGACAGGTTCAAGATCTTCCTGTTGGCTTCATTGGTTTGTTCCTGAACCTTTGTGTCCATTCATCTTCCTCAATACGCTGCAGATGTGTAAAACTGGCAAAGACTCACCAGGTCTGCACACTGTTCCCACTCACTTACAAACTCCCAAATACTTTAAACTTTTTATCCTGATAACATTGCTTTTAAGAGTGAAAACACAAAGACATAACACAGTCCAGATGGAACCGATCCACTGCTGGTAGAATAACTACCTTGGCTTTGTTCCTGCGCAGAATCAGGCTCTGTCTCGTGCTTCAGAGATGGGCTTTCTGGTCAATTCCGGTGCAGAAGTGAAAAAGATTAAACCAAGCTGCGGTAAATTATCAACATTTGTCATAAATTAAGGGGACCTGTGTATAGCTCTGCACCATAGACAGGCCAATTGAAAATGTATTTCATTACACATGTTGGGGCTGGGTTGTGAGGTGCAGTGCAGGATTGAGTGTGGCCCTTTGCTGTTTGCTGCATATACACAGGGTGCCTCAAGAGGACAAAAAAACTGCAATAGGGACCTCTTTTTTCATTTTTACGATTTTCCTAGAATCCTTTGGAGAGCGTGGAAAGACAGGCATGTTTATGAAGGTTTCCAGATGGTGCACCCCCAGCTGCACCCCCAGCTTTTCTTTTCAGTTCTTGGGCCATGAAGGATTAATCAAAGTCAGTGGCGAGGGCTGATGGCTAAACACTGTGGCTCTCGCGAACCTAGAGGAAACCCCTCTTCAACTCCAACTCAGATTCAGCCCCTGGGCTACATCGCAGAGGAAAGTTGAAACCCGAGGTTAAAAAACCAAGCAAACTTAACTAAGCCCTGGCCACATAAGTGCGGATAAACGTAGTGTGTTTATCACAGCGGTTGATCTCCTGCGGGTTAGAGGAATTTGTCTCCTACATCCAGCCAGGAAAGCGGGGCTAACCCTGACGGATACACCTGAACTCTGATCCCCTTTGTGAGCTGGGGAATTGTGCTGCTTGGTATTTATGGATTCTCTGTTACATGTAAAGATTTTAATGAAGTTTGATGTCATTCTGGCCATGACTCGAATCCGCTCGCCGTGATTGAATGCATTCGCACTATAATGCAAGACGAGTACAACACATCCAGATTGCTATGATCAGGCAAAGGTCTCTCTTTTATCAACCATTTTTAGCCTCACCATTACCGCCTGGCCTCTTGGGGATGGATGCAGATAAAAGGGCTGTCTCTTGAAAGAGGATGACAATAAAAAACACAAAAGGAGAGTTAGAACGAAACTGTTAATTTTTAAATAAGCTATTTCTGTTTATAGCGCTGCACATCGTTGCCTTAATCATCACCTTGAACATCCTTCGTTTGACAGGACCTGAGCAGGTGGAGCAGAGGATTGTCAAGTGACAGAATGTGTAGCTTGATTGGTTGGTAAAACAAATAGATTGAATAACAATAGCTTTAACAGGTTTTGAACCAATATTACTGATGCATGACACTGCAATGTACTTTCTTTATTAGACACATGCCACTCTGAACAGCTGCTCCACATGAAAATGATGAACACGCGCAGCATTCACTACATGTTAGTATACCAACTGTCAGTAGATATCTCTGTGGTGTGTTCGCAGCAGACTCACTATGTGATTACAAATGAGTCCGTCTTCAATTGGACATTCAACATTGTTCACATTAAAACACTTGAGATAAAATAACACAGAAGACACAGCACAAACATTGAAAGATTGAGAAGAGATGAACTGTATGACTCTTGCAGAGCTCTGTGGTTAGGTCTGTGTGACCCAGGCTCCCACTGAAACAACAAAACTGTCCTAGATATGGTCGTGTAAACACAGAAATATGTTGAAAACAACTATTGCAAGGCAAGCTATTTTCCTTGATAAGAGTTGTTTAAACTATAATTTTGCTGATGCGTTGTATTCAGTTGGAGACGGTTTAATTTATAGAGGAAATGTATTCCCACAAAGTCTTGCCAAAAGTTTAGTTTTACAACCACACCAGTGCAATAATTTAAATATACATCTAAATCCACCGCATATGCAGCTACACGGGATGCTGCTCTCTTGTTTGTATTTTTTATCCCTGATTATGTCAATAAATTGTAGGACTTGTCATTAGTTTTAACCTCGAGTAAACATGTAGTGCAGCCTGAGTAAACACTGTATTGGCTGAACCAGATCACCTCAGAAAACACTGTTTTGTCCCTGAGAGCAGGACCTCTCCTTGTAAGGGTTCGACAATAAGTGAGATAACTACTACCAGCAATATCTGTGGTGGTTCTGTCCATGTTTTGATCATGTGGTTTGTTCTGGAACACATCAATTACATCATATGCACTTGGCCCTTGGATAATACATAATTGAATAAGCAAATATAAGTGTGGCAGGCCCTCGTGTGGTTTTGTGTAAGGCAACACAGTTTTCAGTGATGCAAGTGCCCAGAATTAACCACGGACTCTCGTACAGAAAGTCCATGGCTTCTCAACATTTTACTACTTCTCAGCAGGTTCTCACCTACGGTAATATTGTCAAACCTGAAGAGGGTGCACATATGATTTATAGCTGTTCGGGCATCAGTCACCCCGCTCAAAGTATCCGAACTTCAAACTTGACATAATAGTCTGAATTTCCTGAAGTTCCTGGTGCTTTTAAGTTTTCAGTGGAAACTCAATGAAGTTTGACTTACGTTGGCTGTTCACAGAGGCAATATTACAGATGACATTGTGTTGCATCCAGGCCCTGTATGCTGCCGAGCAGGTTTTTATAAATGCTTTTTAATTGAGCATTTCCAAGCTTTGTTTTTTTGTATGACATCAGAACGTTTCCTTACTTCTCTGTGATAAACCAGTGTATCTGCAGAGGGAGTATTTGTAAGTAAAGAAAGGAGTATGGTAGAGAAAATTGGGACGTTGACTTGACAGTGTCATAGATTGGATATCAGTTAAAGGCTGCAGGCAAAAAAATATTCTATATCTATCGTTTTTTTAATTTAATTAGGTTACGTGCCACTGAAAAGCTAGTTGTTGCAGTTGAATGTATCTTAGTTGTGTGGATAGAAAATTCAAACATTTTACATGAAGGTTATCAAGCTGAGTTGTGATGGATTATGGTCATTTATCTGCGGTCTTGAGAGCATTACAGGTTGAGGTTTTCCTGCAACACTATTCAGGGTCTGATCCTGGGAGCTCTTGTCAGTCGGATTCTCATTGTTGTCTTCTGATAATTCAGTTGAGACATTTTACGAACAAATAGGTACAGGTACTTGGAATATATCCTGTCTTTGAAAGAAAGTGGATCTCTTAAAGAACTCATCATACAAATTAGGTTGAGAAATATAACCAATAATGCTTTAAAATGTCTTTCGTGTGGACATTGCATTTTCAGAAACGCTGGTGGTGGGGCAGGAAAACAAAGCCGGTAAAATACATTAATACCTCTGAATGAAAGTATTGTAGTCCTATGTGGTTTTGCATTCTTTGAATCCCAAATGTCATGCAAATCGGTTGAATATTTAATGGTTTAAAGAAATGTACAGATCAATGCCCATACAGACATCTTGTAAATAGAAACTGTGACCATTAAACAGACAAAAGTCATCTGTGGTTCATTAAAATATATTTAGAGTCAAAGTGCCATGAGACTCTGAGTACAGTGAAGCAGATTTGGTATGACCCGGTAGCCAAATAAACTTGCCAGGGTTTAAATATCAGCCTTGATCCTTTCTGTGTGAAGTTTACATGTTCTCCAGCTCCCTGTGTGGGTTTTCACTGGGTCGTCTGTTTTCCACCCGCAGTCCACCCACATGTAAACCAGGTGGACTGGAGATTATGTGTTCGCAGCATGTTGCGTGTGTGTCCGCCCGCCCCTGCAGAGCGCTAATGATCTGTCCAGGACCTTCCCCTCCCTTCCAGCACTGTGCATTCTGGGATGGGCCGCTGCCCCAGATAGAGATCCACGCAGCTAGTTTCGCCACCTTTTGTGTTGGGTGTTTTACAGTTGAAGACAAGGCTTCTATATTGAGCGTAGGAGGTTTTTTACAATGTTTTGAGGATCCCTTCTCCCGACTGCTTTGTTTGATCTTTTTTTACGAGGCGTTTTACACCCAGCACTCCGAGTGAGAGGTCAGGTGTGACGATGAGGTAGTTCTGATTAACTGGTAGACCTGGAAAGGTTTTTGGAAACTATTCGAGGTGTCAGGGGATGCGTGCTGTGTTATGTTGGAAACATTAAATCAGGAAATGTGTAAGAGCAACAACATGACAGCTTTTGACTAAAGTGCAAAAATTACATCCTTTTTAACAGCAATAATACAAGTTCACCTTGAAATCAAATGTCATATCAGCATGTCTCATCAGATTAATGATAGGGTTTGTTATTGGGAAGGGTGTTTGTAAGAGGAAACCTGTATGTCTGCCAGAACCTGAAAACCTGAATACATGCCAACATTATCACAGAGAGGAAGTAGATATCCTATTTTTGTTATATAAAATATGAAAATACATATTTGGAATTTTATATATAATGCTGTGTTTTGGAATACACAAAATGCTGACTTGTTTGTGATATTCAGACTCATACTGATTTAATTTATGTGGCTTTGTTATGCTAACTATCAAGGGATCCCTGTTGTTTTAGCTAATTCAGAAGTGTGCTTTGGAAAAGGATGCACTTTTTGCACCAGAGGATTGAGTCAAACGGACTTCCTCAACTCTGACACAGGATTGTGAAATCTTGTTCTGGTGGCAAACAGCCTATTTTATGTCAGAGCAAGTGGCCCAGCTGAGTAAATGCAATTTCTTGTCACAACATTCTGCATGACACGAGCATTCAGGCTGCTCGAGCTGATGCGGTTGTAAAGGTCTTTCCCAATCGGAAAAAGGCTGTGTTTCTACCAACAAACTGTCACATTCTGCAGAGGTGCTACGAGCGCCAGACAGCAGGTAACACAGATACAATCATGTGTCAGCATCTGACACTCCTCCTTCCTCAAGCCCCATCCTGTCGCTGTGCACCTCTCTCAGCACTCCCCTTCCTTCAAACGTCCCGGCTTTCGTCCCGATAAGCATGCTTCATCCCAAACATATTATATCTATTCAATCAGGGGGATTAAGTGTAGATACATGACTTGTTGGACCATTCCAAGGACCTGAGTCAACGCATAAACAACTCCTACGCTATGTCAGGGAAATATTTATCTTTGCTCATAGAACTTCTTGAGATAGTGTCAACACTGCTTAGAGGCATAATTACATTTGTGGATGGGAAACTAAGAGTTCTCGTGGAAATACAAGTGTATAATATGAGTTAAACTTAGAATACTAAATAATAATGTGTGATGTTTCATTATGCCATTTTATTTCCAAATCATCATCAGCAAGAGTAATATCAACCAAATAAATGTTTCTTTTTTTCTCAGTAACCACAACGCCACCTCCAGCCTCAGGCCACGCCAGAAAATGCAACGACACAGAGAAAGCCTACTGTGTGAATGGCGGCGACTGTTACTTCATACACGGTATAGATAAGCTCGCCTGCAAGTGAGTTATATTCTTGTTTTTTTCTATTCACCTTGAAAATATACATTTTTTGACATCGTAAAATACATGTATTGTATAACATTCAAATCACTTTTCATGATGTTTCCAGTAATATTCCTAACTCTTCATATTTGTTATCCTGCTGTTTATTTTCCTGATAGCACTTGATCTTTCCTTTCAGCAGCAGCAGCAACACATCACAGGAAAATGCTGCCAGTCTTCCTAACTACCCACCTGTTGTGTATTTTAACACTAATAATGGAGTGAGGTGGCGGTGTGCTCATCCTTTTATATCATGTTTAGTGTACAGGAGGGCTTCACATTAAAAGCCTTTTCAAAATGTCATGAGTCACTGGTTTAGTAGTGAGCAAATATTTATGCTTGTTAGAGGCCCCCAGTGAGGTAAATAGAATCATTGCTTACATGTGAGGTCCTTGGCAGAAGGGATCAAGACCCATGTGTAAAGTGCGCCGAGGAACTGTGTCTCTCAAGGAACCTTATTCGACACGATGTTCAAGAGTTATTTAAAAAAAAAAAAGGTTTTTTCCCTTTTCAGGACACTGACAAGGTTTTATGAGTAGAGATTCAATGACATCAATTATTTTGATAATCGCCCAAGATTAAGAATCACTGCTTTCTAATTCTCAAATTTTAATTATGGCTGCTTTCATTTTTGGACATTTGAAGATTTCTTTCTGACATTTCACAATTTATTCAAGGAAATAACCGTCAGATGAAAATCATTGTAAGTCTAACCTAATAATTATAGCACAAACTATGCACATATGTCTTGCCATGGTTGTCAAACATTATGTTGCATATGTGCCATATGTCATATAGCATTAGTCCTCTGTCTGGTTTTCAAATAGAGCTGAAACATTGGCAACGCTTCGGTGCCCAGTTGGCCCGAGGAAGAATGCTCGACAAGCAATGAGGACATGGCTGCAACAGCCGTTCAATACGCTGTGTACAAATTGGAGGCAGCACTAACTCAATTGCTGCAGCTAATTCACTCACAGCCGGGGCATAAGTCCAGAAAAGTTGGATAATGCAGTGAAGGCCTGCAGGGATTTGTTGCCCCCCAGCCATCTCATTCAATATAGGCCAGGCTTCAGTTGATATTACTCACTGGCTAAACAAGTCCTGCAGACAGCTAGTCCTACTTTAATGCCCTGCTCCTTCACTCTGAAGGATACACTTTGTTTTGGGCAGACGTTAAAGTTAACAAATGACCCACAGTAAGCAACTCACTAAATGTAAACATACTTGTTCTGATGATTTTCTTCACATAAATTAGCTATAACAAACAAATATAGACTTGTTTAACATATTGCCCATAAATAAAGCGTTTATCATTTTTATGGACTTTTTCCAGGATATTTTCAGAAGGTTTAATTCACATTTAGTTGGATAAAGATAATGTAGATAATATTTTCTTGATCAATTAAGTAGGCGTTTTAAAAAACTTTTTTGCTTATTCCATGGGGGATGTTTTAAAACTTTAGACCAACAAAACTGGAAGATATTCAGTTCATTTAAAACGGAGAAAAACAATCAATTTCACACCAGAGAAGCTATCAAATAAGATGCAGATGAAGATTCTGTGAAATGACTAATCAATTGAGAAACTAATGGTTTCAGCCCTATTCAAATGTATACAAGTATATTAGCGTTCTTCTTTCTAAGGGAATGTAATTAACTTTTAACAAGTCACCTCTATGTGGGACTTGACAGAGGATTATGTAATTGTATTGTACATAAGTGCAGTATATACAGTATGTAGAAGTAGAAGTACAATTCCACACGCTTCATGGAAAAGCTTTTCCTTTCTACATTTTTATTTTTCATCAAAGAATAATAAATAACGACAGTGATTTATTATACACCAAAGTTAAAACGAGTGGTAATAGAGTTTGCATCTGCACCGGCACGGACATTTGCACGCTCATCTGATTTTTAAATTACGCAGTTTATTTCTTTCATGTTCCAGCCAAGTTTCCTAGGTCTAGGTGGTGCTATCCCCCCGTTAAACACCATCACTCAGGATGAGTAATTTAATGCTGAATGTTATGGCGCTCCTGGGAGGCATTGTGTGAAACCAGTAAATCAGGAGCAATGACCTTTGTTGGACTGGTGGTGGTCTAGTTGAGTTTGTGAGAGGAATGCCGTGCCCCTCAAAGACCAGCCGCTCTTCCTAATGGGCTTGTAATGAGGAAATATGGTTTGTCTTCACTCACTTGATGCTGATGATACAGTAGTTTGTCTGCAGTTGCAAAAATATGACGTTAAATGTCAGAGAACTTGATTAATGCTTCAAACAATGAAGAGAGTTTTCCAGGTGGTTTCATTTCCATATTATTTTTAGGACTGGAAATACAAGAAATTCTTTCTCCTCATTTGATTACTTTTCCTCCCTGTCACATTTGGAGGTAATAAACACATACCAGCTCACGACAGGCACCAGGAGAAGAAGCCACATTAACCCACTTTTTGCTTCATGATTGATTTATTGATCACATGGGCCCAGTAGTTCAAAACTTTTCATCCCTATCTGATCAGATCAGATTGTGGGTAGTTCAAAACCAAAAAACAGGATTAGGATCACTTTGATATCCGATCAGATCAGGAAATCCAATCCAAGCTTTAATCTGGATCGAATCTTCAAAACGGGTAGTTCAAACCGACAACACAGGATTGGGATCAGTTTGATCCTGAAAAACTGGATTATCCTGATCCCACCAGGGTGGATTTCCAGAGCAAAATGTACTGTACAATTTATTTAAAAATATGTTTCAATATAAATAAGATGGCAAAGTTTGTTAACTGAAATAATACACCATTTTTAGCCTTCATGGCAAATCAATTTTATTTTTCATTTTCTGGTCACGTTTGTGGTGGCCTATTTAGTTTTCAACCAAATGTTGATGACATAAATGTTTATGCTCATAAAATTATCACAACAAAGATTGTCAATCACAAATGTAATTTAGATTAAAGAAAAAATATCTTCAACAAAAAAAAAGTCCATCATCACCTTTCAAAAGTAATTGCGGACAATAGATGTCTCTGCAATGTGGTCTCTTGTCTTCCTTGTATTATTTTTCATATCCACTAGATGGCGATCGGTAGGATTAAAGCACTGATATTCAGGATCTAGTAATCTTGAAAAGTCTGAATCTGGATCAGAGTGATCCTATCCTGAATTGCTTTGAAATACTGGGACAAAATCTGTCCACGTTGTCTGATCCTGGATCACAAAGAATGGGATTTCAAAATCTGATCGGATCTGATTGAGATTAAAAGTGTTGAACTCCTGGGCCCAGGAAAGCAGCACATGGTTTATCCACAGATACACTTTTCTTTTTCCCTATACAGACTGAGGTCAACAAGAGCCTCTGAAGCCCAAATATGACCTTTTTATATCAGTATGTCAAACTTGTTTTTGCTAACAAGCAGGGTATTTACCTTTTTAATGTTTAAGTTTTTTAAGTTTTAGTATACGTTTGCTCACTTGTAGTAGCATTTATTTGTTTACTATTTGTTCTTTTAATTTTAGAAATAGATGGTAAAGCAGTTTATTTCTTTACTGTGTAACATTTATCAAAGAGGCCCTATTATGCTTAATTTCAGGTTTATATGTGTTGTGCCTCTACTGTGACCTGTTTGCATGCGTGGGAGAGAAACTTGATCTGGAGGGAACTTTTGCACACCATTTACATGCACAAAAACCTATACAACACACTGGAACGGGTAAACCCCAAAAAGCATAATAGGGCCTCTTTACATACAAAATATTAACATCATGGGAATACCAATCATCTTTGGAAGTGTTGCTTCTTGTGTTTTCACTTTGTGTGCTTTCTCCATGTGGCTTCACAGTGAAATTCAACAATACGCCTGAAAGGATTTCGACCCCCCGGTATTTACAGTGCACCTCACTTCCTGTGTTTTTCCTTCTCATAACACTTGTCTGCTCCTTCCCAGATGTCCGGACGGATACTTCGGCCCACGGTGCTTACAGACTGAGCCGCTGCGGCTGATTATGCCCAAGCCTACAGAAAGTATGTCCACTTGATATGAGCAGCTGAGAACAGAGACACAGTTGTCACTGGATTACCTCTGGACTGACTCCTGCTGCCCAAAAGTTCTCTTCCTCTTTCTCCTCCTCTTTCTCTTCCTCAGGTCAATGAGCTGCGCGTTACACCATGCACACGGTGGTGTCGTCCATGGGAACACTCTGCTTCTGCTGTCTGTAGTTGTGCTGTTGTTCTAATTCTCTCTTTCTCTCCCTCTCCCTCCCTCCCTATCCCCCCTTCACTCTTTTCTTACGTATACTTTTCACTCTCCCTCTTTCTGTTGTCTCTCTCTTTCTCACTCACCTACTGTACCACCCTCCTCCTCCTCCCTCTCTCTTTGTGGCTTTGTTTCTTTCCATCAGGTGTCCAAATGACTTTACTGGTGATCGCTGTCAAACCTACGTTATGGCCAGTTTCTACCGTATGTCAATTTCCTCTTCTGTCACTCTGTCAGACTGTCCTTGTGTCATGCGTGCATGCTGGGTGTAGAGAGATTGCATTCATTTCCTGTTATTATTACCTAATAGATGTGTCTGTGCCTCCTGCGATGACTCAGAGTTTAGTCGAGTCTGTTATTGTGTTTGGTCTGCATGTGAGTGCAGTGTGTTGCATGCACGTTCTTCAGAATACGAGCCGATAGTACGTGTGATAGCAGCAAGTAGGCGGCAGTACTCAGATGCTATGTGGATTTTCACAAAGTCAGCTGCATGTAACAACACAGTCTAATGGCAAAACAATTACTAAAACCCTATCTTAATCTTGCTCACTAATGATGCTTGTTTGTGCAATCAGCGGCAAACACAAGCATGTATGATCGAATTAAAGCTGATGGATGGAGAAACAATTAGCATTCACTAAGGCATGACAAATGATGAACCTGTTAAGACGTGCGCTGGCTTAACCCATAAGGAAGTGTTTGTTGAGGGCCAACAAGACATCTCATGTAGGATGTGAAATTGTGACACTTTAATATGTGCATCCATAGGTCTGTACATTGTACACGAGCCAACATGAAAACATTCCACTTGTGTTTTTCTTGACTAATTAGATTTTTATCTCAAACATAATAGGGATTTACCAAAGGTAAAATCATTCGCAGCAAATATTTTAATGTTAGTGTTCTCGCTTCATGGGTTACAAGTAGCACATACAGGCGTTTCTTTCACTTCAAATCAGCCGCATAACTCGCTCAAGACTCAGACTCTAGTAAATCGTAACATCCACACTACAATCCGCCAGTTGTGTTTGTTGCTTCAGAAGAACAGCAACAAAATGGTGCTCTCACAGCAGATGTCCTCAGCTAAGAGTTCACACGCTGCACTACAGTGCCGTGTCAAACTACTTTGCCTGGGGTAAGAGAAGCAAACCTCATCACCACTCAACATCAGAAAATAAATCCATCAAAAGCTAAATGAAACGAAGATTTCCAGATAACTATGGTTTTGTTAGATCTTGCCTTTGAGGTATTTTGATTTAAAAAAACATCATCTATTACCTGATTACTTGAAAGTGTGAGCCAGAATAAAGATAGTGTACGGTAATACCATATAATTAAAATACAACGCCCATTTTGGATAATAGCAAAGAATCTTCTGGTATCTTTCTGCATATTCGTCAGCGTCATGTCTTTGCAAGCCCATGTGGTTGCAATTCAGTGTAACATAAGAGTGAAATAACTAACTGCATCTGCTTTTGCCTGATGTTGCCTTCAGAGTCTCATCCCCGCAGTCTGACTTGCAGAGCTTACACTCAGTGTTTGTTGTATGTTGGCTCAGAGTACAATGGCAATAAACCCTCTTAACTACAAGTAATTTCATCTCGCATTAAGTCGAAATGCACTGTGCTGAAATGACTTGTTCTTTTGGCAGAGCAGACAGTGATGTGTGGGAGCTCTTTTTCCCTACACTGTGTTCTGCATTCTGTCTAACTTCGACGCAGCTGTGCAAATGCATCAAGGACAGCATTTATTTCCAGCTCTCATCCAGCTACATGAACACAAAACAGGCTTTGATTACTTGCTTTACATTTGAATTTGTTCAAATCAATGACCTGACTATCCGTACGCTTAACAGATTAAAGTTTAAAAGTAAGTTCAACAATCAGATGTTCTCTGATGAAACGTTCATCCATCAATAATTGAATGCTGTTATTTAAAATATAAAAGATTAAGCCTCCTCTCAGTCACATCATATGATTTAATATCATTGTTTATCCAAGGATATTAACCTCATGGGTTGAAAAAACGTAAGATCAACAGTTCATGAAAGCCCCTTTCAGACATGATGGATGTAGCTGTTAAGGGACTTTTGGTTTTTTGGAAAACTAGCAATCGTTAATGGCCTCGCACATATTTCATGTTTCCTACTCTCAATTAAGGCGAATAAATCACAGTTTTAAAGCAGTCACATGTACACACACACGCACACACTCCATATTTAAAGACCCATCTCCTGGAGGGCGCCTCCCATCCCCAGGAGATACCAAAGAGAAGGAGGATGGCTTCTGCTCCTCAGCCATAAGGGCTTGGCTTTACAAGAGCATGTTGTCATAAGAACAGCTGGGACTAGCTTCAACCCAAGTAAAGCAAGAAAGCTGCCAGAGATATGGACTCAGCTGGTTGGTGCAGCCTCCCTAGGGCCTCTCTGTGCCATATGATATAAAGTCCAGCTATAATTCTTCCTATTCCGAGAGATTACTCAGATACTGTACAGATACACTCCTTTTTACTTGCCTGTTCATGCGATGGGTGTGTTCGGGGGAAATTACAGTGTAGCGTTTTTTAGAAAGCAGAAAACTGAAAGCCCAGGTAATCTCAACAGATGACGCATATTTTCCCCCGAGAGCAATAATGAGAGTGACTGTGCGTCTAATTTTTCCAAATCCCATTAGGAGATTTTGTTCCGTTATGTTATCAAATATAACTCTGCAGGCCTGGAAACACACAACAAAGTGAGAATCAGACTGTGTTGAGACATACAGCAAATAGAAAACTGCACACAAAAGAGAAATTGTGTATTTCGATTAGACTATTTTAGACATAACAATCAAATCAGTTAAGACTGAAATGGTAGTTTTTGTGGTTTCACGTGTGTGTTGCATGCTGTGTGTTCCCGTCGTTGACATTACTGACCATGTCATGCCGACAATTACTGACAAAGTGTTTGTTGTCCCAGTTGCCGTAATGCATATTTTTGTTTGCTCCACTGTGTGTTAGAAGGTGTCACTTTCTAAACCTGGTCTTTTGTTTATTTTTGTTTCTCTTCAACTGTCCACCCTCTGCAATGGCAGAGCATCTTGGGATTGAATTTATGGGTATGGAAAAATCCATTTTGACTCTCTGCCCAAGCATAACTATTAAATAGGTGTCCTTCGTTTTGACTTGCTCCCATTCCTGTCTGTTAATCATATCGTCCCTTGATTAACCAATCAAATCTCTCTATCGTACCATTACTCATTATAATGACAAACCCGACGCATCCGATCCTCCATCAATCATCATTAACATGGATGTCCTCACTCGCAACCCTCATACATGTGCAATGGAAACGTAGAACCATTAACAGAGTTTGCAGCTCAATAGCATTTTTCCCCCTTTTTTGGACTGATTTTTGTTTTCTCATTCCATCTGTCATAAGCATGGTGTATCATGTTGGTAGCTACCAGATGTCTCTCCTCAATCTTCACCTTCATCTTTCCAAACCTTTTAGCCTCATACCTCTAGTGTCTGTCTGTTTCCTTTGATATGCCACCCCTTTACTTTTGATGTATGTGTTCTGTCCATGTTTCCTGCATCACCCCGTCGTTAGAATAGCTTAAATGTAACTTCTGAAGTATGTCATATAATATCTGTGTAACTGGTTTGAATTATCCTATGAGGATACTGTGATGTGAGCATGCATTGCTATATTTAGAACCTACATTCATGATTTTCTTCTATCTCCAGCTATTTTCATCCTCCTTTGTTGTTAGCTCTTGTTTTCTGCTAACTTTTCCAGACAAGTGCTTCACTGGTTGAGGGTTGTAGAATGAACGCTAAAGGCGTTTCTTTCCAGATCACAAAATAACACATATAGAAACTGGACCTGCACCAAGATGCAGTTGTACACATTCATTTATTTGTGGTACATTATTTATCAGACACCACACTACCTCTTAGCTCCATCATGTCCTCCAAGGGCACAGGTCTACCTCAACCTCACACAAGCTCTTCTCTGGAAAAGCACAATTTAAGTCTAAATTCTTCCAGTTATATATTTAATGATATTTCATTTCAAAATGAATTTGTTTAATGAATAAGCGTAAAATAAGATCTCATAATTGTACTTACTGAATACATGAGCAGATGAAGACTTCTGTAAGTGAATGCAGCTGTTGTTTAAGATCATGTCAAAACATTTCCAAATCACTTCAGTGACACATCGGTGTTATACTGCACAGTTTGCAGGTTCCGCTGGTCATCCATTAAGGGCCCGAACCATTAAAGTATCATATATTGTATAATTTGAAATTACTTGGATTGTTAGAGGATACAGCTGCTTATTCGATCAGTCCAACTCCCTGCCCCCACCTACGCCGCCTTACTGCAGCGCAGGCGGCAACAGCATCTGTTGTATTTGTGATTACTGTATGTGCGAGGAAAGGTTTCCCTGTGAAGTGAGTTGCCAGGGAAAGGAAGGTGAAGCTTCATACTGCTCAGGATTTAGTCTATAAAAAAGTTAAGAAATGTGGATCAGTGAAAAAGTGGTGAACCTGCATTTTTGTGACACTAATTTCTTTCTCCTGTTATTTTTCTCCCTGTGCGTGTGCGTGTGTGTGTCTGTGCGTGTGTGTGTGTGTGTGTCTGTGCGTGTGTGTGATGTTGACAGAGGCAGAGGAACTCTACCAGAAAAGAGTCCTGACAATCACGGGTATTTGTGTGGCGCTGTTGGTGGTGGGCATCGTGTGTGTGGTTGCCTACTGTAAAACCAAGTAAGTCCTGCTGATTAATGAATTTTAACATTTTTAACTCCACCTGCCTTTCTTAAAATATGTATGTATACTCAAACTGTTTTCATTGCATGTAATATGCAGAAGAGAAATAGAAGAATACTGTTTATTAGTTAAAAATTAAGACATTTTGATATTTTTCTGGTTAACATGTCGTTTTTTGTTACTACTAGAGTGTCGTAACTTAAAAACAAAGAGCAAGAGGGAAATTGACCAACATTTGCTCAACAGGAAACAAAGAAAGAAGATGCACACTCATCTGCGACAAAATATGTGTCCAGAACATCCCAATCGTAACCTTGCTAACGGACCCAATCACCCCGGACCAGGCCCAGAGGAAATCCCTATGGTAGATGTGAGTTTCTGAAAGGATTCCTAACGTTATTAAAGTAAACGCACACAGATGTATTGTACACCAAATGGTTTAATGCTTAGTTATATAATCAAAGCTTGTCTTTTTTTCCCCCCCACATTTTTCCATCTGCCAAATCCATTTTTCCCGACACAGTACATATCAAAGAATGTCCCTGCAACTGAACGAGTCATACGGCCTGCAACAGAGGGATCGTTCCCTGCCAGCCATAACTCTTCCAGATCTCACAACTCTTCCACACGAGCCCATTCATCAACACACAGGTGAGCATTCATAACACCAAACCATTTCTTTAAGCGGTCAAACGCCTCTGGAAACAGGTGAATTGGTCAAAAATACCAAAAGAAAAGGATAGAAAAAAAGGATCACGCTGGGGTGTGTGTTAACACCTTTTTTATTTGTCAGACATGAGGAACGGACATGGAGCCTGGCACATTCTGACAGCATCCTCTCCGACTCGCCGGGAATGATGTCATCATCCGTGGGGACCAGTAAATGCAGCAGTCCTGCGTGCATGGACGCACGGGCACGACGCGCTGGTCACTGTGGTTACTCTGACCCCCATCGGACGGGCCTGCAGTACAGAGACTCTTTCGACTCGCTGGGAGACTCTCCGCACAGCGACAGGTGGGAAACAGGCCTATGTGGCTGTAGGTTTGGCGTTAACATTCTCGAAAAGTTTGATCTCTGTGCTGGTTCTCTCTCAGCCTCAGTCCCAGTCAGGGTACTCTGAGATTCAGAGGAAACTGACACACAGCAGGCATGACGATGAAATACGCTAAGGTAGGCAGGTGTGGAAAATGGGGACAATGTGCATACAGCTATGTAACATTAGTCCCTAGCCAGTATGTCATTCCGATTGGCTTGAGCTTTCCCTTTTTATTTCCCTTAAGGATCCATGGGACCTTTTTGGACATACACTTCTTGGCCAGAAACGATTTCATCCGTGCGTCACAAGGAAAGGTAGAGGATACATTTAGCTGGAAGCTGGAAGAAGAAGTTAGTCTGTCAGAAGTCAGAAAATATTCCTTTCAACAACCCCAAAGCAGTCTATATTTAGCATTCCTGCGTCTATTTCTGTTCTTAAGGCACAGAGATGTCAATCTTCTCATGTGACTCAACATGTCAAACAAGATTATTTCATCAAATGTCTGAGTGCTCCCAGAACATGTCAGCTCAAACACAATTAGTTCACTGTAAATATTGTGCTTTCAGTTCTGCCACATGCTCTTTATTTCATTTGCAATGTCACACATGGTCCAAATTTGAAGGGATATTGTTATAGGGGCCTAACAATGACCCTCCCCACCCACTCCCAAAATGCCCTCACTGTTAACGTTTACATTTCCAATTTGTTTTAGCATCCATCACTCAACAAGCTCAATAAGCACTGAGCTAGGAGAACACACAGGGGTATGGGAGCACTATTGAGCCATATATTAAAAGTATGAAGTGTACGTTTTAAGCACAAAAACAGTGGGTTACTTATCTTTTCCAAAAGTAAACAACTTTTTTGAGGGATTGGAATGATGGCCCAGCTATGTCGAGGAAGTCGGTCTCTGTTGTAATTGAAGACCCTGTGTTTAAGGTTTGAAAAAACATGCTAAAGGTTGCTTTACATGAAGTCATCCAGCCCTTTTCTACCGATAGCTTACACACAGCCTTATTAACATTTGCTTCAAGTCTTTAGAATCAATATTTACCCTAATGTCTTCTGTATTGGACCTTTAATTATTCTCAGCATCAGCCAATTTAAATGGGTCACTACATAAGATCATTTGGACAGGAATGAAGTGAAAATACAAGAACAACGAGTTCAAATGCATTAAAACTAACAAAAAGTTGAACAGACGATAACAGAATGCATAGTGACCCACTGACCTCACAGGATAAGGCTTGCTTATGGCTTTAGAGTTTTAAGTATCATTCGGGCCAACCAGAGCCACACTTTGGACCAGATGTAGACCTTACACACTTAACACATTAACTTATGCCTGCTAATGCTGCAAAATGCTTACTTGAGGTGTTGAATATGCAAATCGGTGCATGTCCAACTTCAGTCCCTGGGCCAAAATGAAAGTAATGGACCAAGAATATTCCTAATGTCTTTATAGCTGCATGCATCCATTTAAGTATTAAAACATTTCCAGAAATGACGACATGACTTAAGCCCCTTTCCCACTGGACAAATATCCCACTAACTCCCACTAACATCTGGCTTTTTCTCTTTCGTGGGAAAGGTTACAATCAGCATTCATTCCCGGGACAAATCACTTGTGAAGTCACAGGTATTTGTCGGCTCCAGCTTTGATCAGCAGTGATACAAATATGACCCAGGGGTGGACCGCATTTTTTTTTGCCCTTTTATAGTACAATGTCCATGACACATGTTGAAGTGGAGATATAATAAATAAAATCAACAGAGTTTTGGAGAATTATTAGAATGTATAGAGTACAAAACATGTAATTGATTTGGAAAACTACCAGATTCCATCCATCAGTAATTTCATCACACTGATTCATGTAAAAACTCACAAAAAGATACAAATAACTCCTTAAAACCTTGTTTTACTCTTTCACTGTTCCAACAATGACTTACACTGGTTTGTGAGTTTCAAAAAGAGACAGAATAAGTAACAATGTAAAAATAGAGTAACCATCTTAAATACTTGTTACTGTTTATTAACCCTGTTTTCCGGCACGTCAAGTATGTTTCCCCATGTCCTAATTTTGGTAACATAAGGGTATGACTTACTGCAGCAAAAATGTAAATAAGATACTGTATAAATGACGAGACTATGCAGTCCTGGCCTATTATCTGAAGCAAATAAACAGTGCCTTTTATAGACTGTCAAAAACAAACTGGACAAGATGTGTCTTGCCTCCTATGTGCATCAGCTTCATCGTCCCAACAATGCCAGCACACAACAAGCATTTCAGCACGAAATGTGCCTTGGCCAATGAGTTGCTATGCAGAGTCAGATTGCATAACCAACATCCCCTCAGAGTCATTCCAGGTAACAGGCGCCTGTTTCCATTATGGCGACGGCTTCGGATTCAGCTGAATCAGCAGTGTTGTGGGAATATCTCAAGCTTGTGTCTCACACAGCGTGTTGTAGTTTCCTAAGGGCAAAGAACATTTGACACAAAAAGTCTGATCTCCAGTCAGTGATATGAGGACTTGAAACTGCAAATTGTATTGACAATCATGTTTAGTTGGTGTATGAATATAGTTTTGTAACTGTCAATCAACATGTTGGCAACTAGGGTTAGTTGGAGAAGGGATGGAAAAGTGGGAACCATGACTCCAAGACTCAGTCAGTCGAGAAAACGCACTCTAAATGTACCTGTCTTTAAAGCTTGATATTGACTTTCTACTTCAAGAGCCAAGCCGTACGTTTTTATCTAGTGTTTAACAATAATTGGGGGGTTGTGTATCTTCAAGAACTTCTACATTTACTCAAGCATTCAGTCATGGTGCCAACATGGCCGTGACACATAATTAAACAAGATAGCATAAACTGAAAACCACAGTAAGTTGGGGATGAAGGTATAGAAAGGTGCAGCATGCCATTATTCAAAGGATTAAGAGAAATATTGTCTTGTGATCATTGTATACACTAAAATGCTAAAGGGAAACCTTGCCGTGCAGGTTGGTCCAGAGTCTGGTATAGAGAAACATTTAGTCACCGTCATTCTTTAGAATAGACTATACAGCAACCAAAAAGCAGCTGCTCCTGGGTGTGCTGCAGTGGGTTGTGGGTTGGTGTTTGGATCAGGGGAGCACAGGTTCAAACCCCACTGCAGTCGGCATGTCGTTGTGTCCCTGGGCAAGACACTTCACCCCAAATTGCTCCTGTGGGGATTGCCCACAGTATTGAGTATGTAAGTCGCTTTGGATAAAAGCGTCTAACTGGGATTTGATTTTAACTGCTTGAGACGCTCAAATAGACAGGTGATCGTAAAACAAACTGCTGGAAATGTTATTGATACAATCCAAAACAGTCATTCAGATTCACTGTCATGCAGTAGAAAGAATGTTTATGAATGTCTGTTAAGACAATCACTTTTTCAAATCCTCAGCATCAACCAATTTTATATTTGTATTTTATAAGACCCAAGGATATTAAAAAAAGACATGGCTCCACATCAGATCCTTGGGGGACACCACCAGACTCCAAGTCTGTAAACATGGAATATGATATACAGTACTGTAGTATTGCTGTTGTTTAAAGCGGCTCTTCTTTAGTTCAATTCATCAAGACTTTTCCCTGATTTTATATTTGTCTTTCACTGTAGATGCATGCAAAATAAATAAAGAATTTAAGGTAACACAAGGTGATAACTTTCTTTGAGTGACTTTTTTCAACCTTGGTCAAATCTGCCGATAAAAAAACTTCAGATCAAAATAGAAATATCTCAAATATATCATCTTTTTTTAAATTGAGACGATGTCAATGGTCAGGGAAGATATTATTTAAAGTTACAATACCCAGTGTGAAAAAATACCTTACAGCAGTTCAGCTCAAGAGGACATCTAGGTTAAATGAATGTATGATACAACACTTGTTTTCCATTTAATATTTCAGTGCCTGCTTACAGCTTGCTTGTAACTTGGCAATTTGGTAGTTCATTCAATTAATCGAATGTTGGGGGAAAATTCAGACAGATTTCTTTGAACTCTTCCACTTGCTCACTTCTGCTTGTTGCTCTTCTCTCTACTTAACTATGCCCTCATCTCTGCTTTTACTACAGATACGTGTCAGCCCTGACGACACCAGCCCGACTCTCCCCAGTGGATTTCCATTACTCATTGCCCTCGCAGGTGCCTACCTTCCAGATAACATCCCCCAATGCCAGCCATGCCATGTCTCTCCCTCCTGCTGTCCGCAACCCCTACCCTCTGGAGGATGACCAGCCCCTGTTGCGCCGCTACCAGGTGCCACTACACGATGCCCAGTGCCAGGAGCCCTACCGGCAGCAGCGCCGCACCTATCTAAACGACAGCAGGGGCAGCCTGCCCTCCAGCCCCTACCGGCTGGCTAAAGAAGAAGACTATGAGACCACCCAGGAGTATCTCTCCTCTCGGGAGCAACCAAAGAGAAGTGGGTCCAGTGGAACTGGTAGCCGGCGCTGGCGGAGATCCAGACTTAATGGCCACGTGGCCCCGCGTGGATACGAGGCCTCTCGGGACTATGGGTCTCGAAGCTGCCTAACAGATAGTGAGTCAGAGGAGGACGGGGAGAACACACCCTTCCTCAGTATGCAGAACATGAATGCCGAGCCCTCCACCATCTACAGGCCGGTGGACAGTCGGACTTATCACTCATCGGGGCGGCACAGTGGGCATGGGAACATGCATACGAGACTTACACACTCACGCTCCAAACCGGACAATACACCCATTAAAGAGTGAAAATGAACCAACAAAAATCAATATAGTATAGACCTGCATCTATAAGAAATATTTTTATTTTATATAACTGAGATATTCTAAACAAATGAAATATTTATTTTCATTTTAGCAAAAGTTGTCTACTAGTTAACAGCGAAGACTTTTTTATAGGGAAAACTCTATTTATATGTACATTTTTGATTTACAGCATAAAAAGATGTGCCAGTTTTTTCACAACGTAAAAGAATAATAGTAATATTGTGGTGCCTTTTGCTGTATGCCGATGCCAGAGGGCCAGTGGAGGTTTTTGTAGCCTTTCTTATATGGACGCCTCATTTTTTATACACATTTATGTTGTTTTTTCCTCTCTGGTTTCCTGTTTTACTTTCTTTCCAATTTGCATTCTTTGAGGAGTCTAGCCCCACTGGAACATAACCCCTTCCATGTCATGCAATATAAACCACTTCAACATAAAGTGTATGTTTACATTAATATGATTCGCCTGTAGGGTATATGATTTGGGATCTAATAGAGCGCCTGATAAATACAATGTAGATCCTTTTTGCCCTCTGACTGATGTCTACAGAAAGATTGTGTGTGTGCGTGTGTGTGGTGGGGGGGGGTGATTGTTAGATGAATTTCATTGTTTGTTGTGATGACATCAAACTTGTGGATCTACCGGTGTCTCAGCAGAGGTGACAGAAGAGTGTATCAGAGGTTCACAGAATAGTGCTTTATCAGAACAGTGACCCCCAGTGTATGTGGACAGGTAAGGCTGTTTTAGGGTTGTATGTTATGCAGGTCATTGCTTGATGTGTTTACAGCTATTCCTTCACTTTCCCAGCCTGCCCCAGTTTAGTCCTCTTTGATTCCCCAGCAGGTTTTCCCTTATGTTAGTTTCTTAAGAGGTCAACACACGCTGAGCCGCTTGGCACAGGGTGACCCCTGCCATCAGGAGTGATGGCAAAACAAAAAGATGACATCTGTTTTCACTCAACTCAGCCCCTAATGCCATTCCTCATCATCCTTCTGTGTCCATTCTGTTTTTGTGGATCGTGTTAAAGGCCACACAGTGTCTCAGGATTTCCACTTGCCCACCCCCCCTTTTCCCTTCCACCTTAAACTCTGTTCACCCTCTTCCTCAACTTAAGGTCTACCTAAGACTAAGGCTCTCAGATCATGAAGGCCTAAATGTAAAACATACAGCCTACCAGTTCCCTGAACACATGCACATAGAGAGAAGGAAAGTGGAAGCAGCTGAGTGGAGTACAGTATAGAACATACTAGACAATATAATGGAAATAGCTGTGAAACTTTGGAGGATCATACAATGCAAAAATATGCAAACTTTCTATTTTGTTGTTTGATTACATCATTTTCTAACAGGTGACTGTAGTGTGTTTTGTGTGGAAAAAAACGATGTGATGCCTGTAGTGTAGAATGAACATGATATAAATGCATATTTACATGAGTTAGTTTTTAAAGCCATTATGCAGCCATCTATAAAGTTGTCAGCCTTTCTTGTTCACATGTCCATTGAATGACTGTGTCCATGAATTGTTGTATCACTTACTTTTAGACTGCTCCACTTAAAATGCACACTTCCAAGTAATGGCAAATAGCATCCAGATAGTGTCTCCTCCGATGGTACTGTGTACTGCTTTTTATCTTGTCGACGGTTAGTCATTTCAAATGAACTCCATAAATGAGGATGATTTCAAAATTTAAAACATTTGAGCCCCCTGTCCTCCATTGAAGGATATAAACATTTCCAAGGTAATTCAAGAATCATGACTCAGTGAGAGAGAACAGTTTTGTCACTGTTGGTATGGTATTTACTCCTTAAAAAAAACAAAATTCTGAATTATCAGACTATAACTCTTGAAAAGATTAATCTGCAATATTTACGTCTATGGTAAACGCACAGTGGTATTGCTATATAGAAAGGTCTTTGGTCACACCTCACATGCAGATACTTCATTGAGTTTCTCACCTCTGGGTTTACTTTTGTATGTCTGAAAAATACAGAAGAAGATACTGTAGTGCTCCTCTAGTTTAAATGTGATACTCCCTTCACTCTTCTAGTCCTCTCACACAATGGAGATGCTACCAGGCACGTCCTGCCACTCTCTTCTGTTTAATTTTATGACCCCCCCCACCCTCGCTTGAAATGTTTGAACACCTCTCCTCTGCATGTCCTTGTGGTCACGGTTAGATGGGTGCATGGTAAAAAAGCAGCAGACAATTATTTTCCAGTCAGTGAAAGTGTATTTCATTTTAACATTCAGCAATAAAAGAGAACCTTCCCCCATGTCATTCCTGAAATATGCTAGAAAAAAAGAAAAAAAATGCGAGATTGTCATAGATTGTAAAATAAAATGAAAAATGAATCCACCTGTTCATATGAGAAAATAAATCTTTATTCATATCATTTTACGATGTAGTTATTTCTTTAGAAAGCATTGCTTTTGCATTTAATTCACCTTTTAGTGTGACTTCAGGTTTGACTCTTCTGGCATAGTGCATACGATACACAACGTGTCTCAGGAGTACACACATAAAATCTGATTCTGATATATGGTTGATATGTTGATTGAGGGGTTATATATTGAACAAAACAGTTTCACATGGTAGAAGTCATAGCTCAGTCAGAGCCAGTCACACAAGCACATTCAAAAACATGTGTGGGAAATAAGCGTAGTCAAGTTATAAAACGTATTGTCAGAAAAGTACAAAAGATAAAAACCGATGGACCTATTCTGAAACAAAAAAAATAAAGATTTATTTATTTTCCTTATCGATTTAAATCTTGATGTTTCACCAGCATTCTTGAAGAAAAATCCCATATTGCTTATTGTAAGAAATGTAATGACAAGCAGATCTTTAAGAACACGATTTTCTAGCATTAAAGTAGTACAGAGAAGATTTCTTGCTTTATTTTAGCTTCTAAATGTCCGCCCTTCTTCCAAATAAAGATCTACACAGTGTTGGGGATCTGACTGGTTTAGCTTTTGCATTACCGAGAACTCACCACTAGATGGAGCCACAACAGCAAGATTCACAAGACAAACTAGGAAAGAGCAACGTTTGCAAGGGTGAGTTTTATTCTGTATTGTATGTTATTTCCTTATTGAATATAAAATAGAAACACACTTTATACGTATTACAGCTGTGTTCATTTGGAGTGAGTTGACAGTAAACTGAACTGCAGCCTGATAAAAAAAACATCACTTTAGTTCTGAGTGCCGTTTGTGATCCAAGCAGACATCGTTGTAAATATTAGAGGTCGATTAATAGTGGAACAAGCCTCCACTTTAAATCTCAGTTCAATATATTTTTGTCACAAATATGAGATATTAAAGTACAGAACGTATTGTTACTTTACGGTGTCTTTTTAGAAGTGGAAAAAACCGCCTATTGAATTTGCCGGCATCATGCACTCATTGACAGTCAAAATGGATACCATGATTCAGTTTGTCCATTCAAAGACATGTTCGATTATCTGTGAGACTCAAAAGATTAATATTTAAAGACTGGGTAACATTTTTACCTAAAATATGGAACACCAGAGGTCATTGTTGTGATCATGAAGAGAACAGACAAATGTAAACAGGAGTAGGTTCTGTGTGTGATTGAAAAACATAATTATCTACCTGATTTCACATTTGTTACTTATTGATTGATGTCTTAGGATAAGGCCCAGGCAATGAATGACGGACGTAAAGCAGTTAAATGTAAATCCTCTTGTCGCAAACTTCTTATGTCTGACTTGTTTCAGTAATTGTATCAGACAGTGCCCATTTAAAAGGATCCTGAATAACAAATTGTGCAAAGTATTTCAGTTCAACAGAGCAAAGGGAATGAGAAGACTTAAATGTGTAGGTGTTGATTTGAATGAAAATATATTTTTGTTTTCAAATACAAGATTGCAAGTAATAAGAAGTTATACAAATACCAGTAAAAGCAAAGCACCTGTAGAAGGCACATTTTCTAAAATATAAAAACATGATTTATGCAAATCCAGACTAAAATCCTCCTATAATACAAACACACACAGATCTAATTGTTCACAGCTATTCATTTCACTGTATTGACCTGTCTTATTGCAACTCCACCTGTCTAGCAGACATACAATATAATAAGCTTTCTATTGAAATCAAACTAATAAACAGGCCGGAGAAAAAGCAGTAACCAAGATATGTTCATTGACATGTCAGGGAAACCTCAGGAGCAGAATCCATATGCCCTCAGGCCGTCTGTTTTAGGAGATCCGCCTGGGTTTCTTGCAGGATTATCGCTTCCTTTCGTGACACTTTGGAGCTTCTCCCAGTTCCCCTGTGGACAAAATAGAAAATGAAAATATTGATGAATCTGTCTCTGTCTCTCTCTCTTAATGTCTAAAATGCCTCCAGTATACTTTACTAAAAATGTATGTTTTGATTTGCAGAGATGTAAAGAAGGAACAGATCCTGTCCCCCCTGATCTTACCTGTCCTCCACATCTTGTATTGTGTCGGGGAGGGGTGAGCCAAGTGTTTCTGGAAGAAATATTGCAGCAATTCCACTGAGGATCGGAGCGCCGCCATAGATCAAACCCGAGCCATCATGGATACCCAGCCCATGCCATTCTGACTGAGGCAAGGCAAGGCAAGGCACGTTTATTTATAGCACCTTTCAACACAAGGCAATTCAAAGTTCTAAACAAAATGAAAGACTTTCAGACAAAGGCATTTAAAAACAGTCATTAAAAAGAAAAGATAATAAAAGAAACATTAAAAGAAAAAATACATGAATAAGTATATGAATAAAAAGTATATGAAACGATTCAGAACGATTTTAAAAGCAATGTATTTCTATTGGTAGTATGTTTCGTGCCTGCACCACGTATTTTTCTCCAGTCGGGTCTTAGAAGACCAGAAGCTGTGTGGTTCATAAAAACATTTTGTTACTCAATATCAAGCCACGATTACTGTTTTTATTCTAAATGTTATAATGTCTGACTCTTTTTGCCGTCCGCGAGGAAAATAAATGGGGCTCAGAGCCTCAGAATAGTGAAATCTGTATTTTTTAAATCTTTTTTTCCTTCTAATTTGTTATTATTTGGTGCAGGCACGAAACATACCAATAGAAATACATTGCTTCTAAATCGTTCTGTGTCAGAATACTGAAATCTGTATTTTTTTAAATATTTTTTTCCTTCTAATTTGTTATTATTTATATTGCTTTTAAAATCGTTCTGTGTGGCACGAAAAAAATGGGGAAATCATGTTGGTGAACACAAATCAATAGATTCATTTCGTGACTATAACACGAAATGCCGTGAGACTGGGTTGTATATTCTTAAGTTGATAGTAGGCTGATTTAGTAACTATTTTGAACTGACTGATGTTGAAACTCAGGTCAGAGTCCATGACTACACCTAGATTTCTGGCTTTATCTGTTGTTTTGAACATTGCAGACTGAAGCTCAGCGCTAACTTTTATACGTTCTGCCTTGGCTCCAAAAACCATTACCTCAGTTTTATCTTTGTTTAATTGAAGAAAGTTCTGACACATCCAGTCATTGATTTGTTCAATGCACTTACTCAGTGTCTGAATTGGAGCTTAGTCTTCTGGTGAAATGGTTACGTACATTTGTGTGTCATCCGTAACTTATTTTGTTGTTTTTCATTATCTGAGCCAGTGGTAGCATTTAGATGTTAAAGAGAAGAGCCCCCAAGATGGAGCCTTGAGGAACCCCACATGTCCTATTAGTCAACTCAGATGTGTATGTACCTATTGAAACAACGTTTTTTTCTGTCCATTAAAGTATGATTCAAACCAATTTAGAACTGTTGCCGAAAGTCCCACCCAGTTTTCTAGTAATATGTTGTAGTCCACAGTGTCAAATGCAGCACTGAGAGGGAGAGAGAACAACCATAACTCTAACATTAAAGCGATGCTTTTCCTGTAAATCAGTGATTGTGGGGCGAGTGATAAAGAATAATGTATACAAGTACTGTTATTGATTTTTTAAGAAAGACATTCAAATTGAGATTAGAGGCTCTTATTTCAGGACACAGCTGAAGGTGTACAAGAGGTACATCATTGTTAAAATGAATGCCTATCCTATAAAAGCCTATGAAAGTTCAAAGCAATGATAGGGACAGGGTTTTTAGTAACTATTTAACTGATTAGAAAAAATATGCATTTACTATGTTTGTTTTGTTGGTGACACAGTATGCAGATGATAAGCAAAGACACATATTCAGCATGACTTCTGCCAGGAAATCTTCTTCCAACAAAAAAAACAACAGCAAATAATGCCCAGGAATCAGGAAATAGAAAGACCATTATGAAAATAAACCAAAAGCCCTAAGAGAATAAATGAAAAACGGGTATGAAATACTATAGGACAGTAACACAAGAATACAGTTTAAAGGGGGAGTGATTAGTAAAATATCCATAAAGAAAAAGTAAATCTGTTTCATATGGGTGCTGCTGAGAGATAGGCTATCCATAGATCTCTTAATTTAGCTCTCAAAGTGCACCAGATTGATGCATTTAACTTCAATATTTTAAAAATAATCTTCCCGGGGGAGCATGCCCCCAGACCCTCCTAGAGGAGGTTAGGTCCACCCCCACCTAAAACATGTTCACATGGATAGGATACTAAATACATTTGCACACTTTTTATATGTTTTTTTTTTTTCCTAAGTTTCTAAAACAAAAATAAATAAATGTTTAAGATGTTTTTAAGATGTTTGTGGGTTTTAAAGGGCTTTCACTCTTTAGTCAAAGGTGACCTGGTTTGACACCATTAATCTTTATCTGCTTTATCTTCTCTCTGTACAATAAACTGCAGACTCACTTTTGTTTTATCTTAGTTGTTTCTGCCTCAACAGTTAGTGGTGGCATGACTTCAATGACCCACCACTAAGATAAAAGCGGACTTATGTACAGTGTAAAGAGCTAAGAAGTAGTAGTAGATAGATTCAGTGGATTCAGTGGCGACTGGTCATTAGGGAACAGCCCCACCTAGTGTCAGCAGAAAGTATTAAAATAATGATTACAACAAAATGCAAAAAATAAATTTAAATATATATAAAATATATTTTAAGATCATGTTTAATCATCTGATTTGTCTGTACATTGCTGTTTTAGTATGTGTTCTTCTAATTAGTGTTTACAGTGTGTGCCTATTGAGCTGTTTAGAGCCATGTGGGACAAAACCCGATCCTGCCCCTCCCTCTCACTGTCTAAGTGAACGGTGACTGTAAAAACTACACTGCGCATGCTCAGAGTATTTTCCTATTTAATGTGTGTGGCAAAAAATAATGACCATAGGGGCATAGTGCTGCCATCCCCACCATACGTCAACTCACATAATTCAGAGCTGATTGGCTGTAAGTATGTGTGCCGCGAAAAGTGTGGTGTGTGAAGAGCAGGTGAAGAGGAGGAGAGAGACGCGTCCTAAAACCAGGAAGTAAGCTGCGCATGGCTTCCCTCCACAAAAAAGCAATGACATTTCTCCATAGGATTTTAGAAAATAGCTCAAAATAAGATCTGTGGGAAACGTACCTGTTCGATACATGCACGTTTTGTTCAGCCGGATAATATCCACATGTCTACCCTACTTTTATAATTTTCGAATCATAAATCTATCATTTAGATTTATTATAGACTTTTGAAACTACAAGAAGATAAGGAGGACTTTTACAAAAAAGTAATAGAGATTTTTGTCCAGAAGGATAGGCAAATGGACTTCATCTTCAAGTCAAGGTAAGACCACAATTTTATTGAAAATGGGATCTTACTAAGAGAGAACAATTCAATATTTAAATAATACAATTACATTTTTTGGGTATCCTTCTGTTGAACTGTCTGTTTAAAATGAATTGAAGCATCAGAATAAAGAGGCTTTTGAAAATAATATTATATTTTGATTTAGGTCAAAATATAATATTTGTAAACCTGAAGAGTAAGTGCCAGTGACCAGCCATGAACCTCACTGCAGAAGCTTATATATATATACATCTAAGTTTTTTGTGCCTCACCACTTTTGTACATATAGAAACGCCACTGCAGCTGACCCCCAATTGTTAGCAACCACCTTTGTTAAGACATGTCAAAAGCTCCAAAAGTGAGAGAACTAGAACTAATCATGAAAATCTCATAAAGAGAGACCTTTGTTCAGGCCATTAACCAGAAGCCTGTGCAAAAAAGAATTGACTTCAAGAAGAGGGAAATGGAAGTGGGAAAATGTTAACTTGTTTTCAAGCCTAAAGACGTCTGAAGCATTGTCCACAGCAAGTAGAAAAACTCTCATATGCCCTTTGAAAAAGTCAGGATGTATCCTCCGATAAATAAAACGAGCTGAACTTAAAGAGCTGAACTTAAAGAGGTTTATGCTTTTGGGGGTTTTTTGCATATGTGGGTGATATACTGTAGGTTTGTGTGCATGTAAATGGTCTACAAAAGGCTAAAATCCCAAAGTTCCCATAGTGATATCACCAAGTAACACTTGCGCTTCTATTGGCTAGCGCTACAACACATTGTACATGATAGGTTAAGGGGCGGGACATCCCTAGGCAGTTGAATTATCGCAACAGAGCCGGCCAGCTTACTAATCAGAGCAGACTGGGCTCTGGTTTCAGACAGAGGGTGAAAAGAGGTTCTGCAGCACAGGCAGTATGAGAAAAATAATGAGCTCTCTGAACATTAAAGTAAGTAACACCTGAAAACTAGCATAAAAGGGCCCCTTTAAACCCTAAATAAAAAAATAAAACATTTTCTAAATCTTCTTGCTAAATGGACACCTGTAAATAAGACTTACCGGATGATTGTTGGGAACAGTTCTCCAGAGTAAAGATAGCAGCAGTTGAATGAGGCAGCGAGGCAACCTTTACCCAGTACAGCCATACACGTGCGTGCAGTCTGTTTATCTGCACATGGAGTGAGACATTCATCAGAGGACTGTGTTGTTTCTGCAGTATAATATTCAACTTGTATACATGTTTTCAACTATACCATAAGGTATCAGCAGGTTGATCAAAACAGTGATTCCAGCGATGATGAGAGCCCCACTTTGTGATGTGCGCCGTCCAATATAAGTCATAGATACGACCATGACGACTTTAGCAGGGATGTCGACAGCTCCGAAGATCACTTGGATCAAGTAGATGTCTAAACCAAACTTCTGCAGATCCATCGCAATACCGTAGTAAGCAAAGCTTGTGGATAACCTAGGTTTGTTTTAAAAAATAAACCATGAATAGTGTCAAAGCAATTACATATTTGTTAATGAAAAACTGAGATTTTTACAAGAAGGAACATGTACCAGACAGCACTGAGGCAGATCGTCATTCTCCTCATTGTAGGTGTGCGGAACAGATCCAGGACAGAGTGGGTGCCTTGTGAGCAGGACATCTCTTTCTTCATGGTTTCCTGCAGCCTCTATGCATACCGACAAAGATTAATGTATGTTATACACATTAATAACCACAGACAGATGGTGCAATAACACCAACACAGCACATTCTCTTACCTTCATGTCGATTTTCTCTCCCTCTTCCTTCCGTCCATTAAATTTCGCCACACTTTTAAGGTTCTTGATGGCTTGTTCAGGGTTATTACTCATAACTAACCATCTTGAAGATTCATGAAACCACCTGTGTGAAATATGTGTTCTGTTAATCGTGCAAATAAACATGCATCTGTGATTCTGGTTTGCTTTGATTTGCATGTCAATACTTGGCATCTTACCATGCAATGAGGAAGAAGACAAAGAAAGGCAAAGACACAGCCAGGGTTAACCACCTCCAGTCCCGGATGAAGTACGCGATGAGCGCCAGTATCAACTGTCCAACTGTGTAGCAGTAACCTGTCGTTGTCCCGACCATTGTTCGTACACTAGTGGGGATCCACTCCACAACTTGATATTAAAGAAAATAGAGATAGAGGTATTTTTTTAGAATTTAGTACAACTATTATTCTTGAATCATAATGCAAGTTGACTGCTTCCATTTTAAGTTGTTTCATGCTGATTGTACCCTATCCAGTTTAGATGTCTTACTGTCACGGTTGGGGTAAATAGGACCCAAAAGCAGTACGAACAGGAAAGGCAGGTATGGGGTTTAAACAAAAGTGAGCTTTATTCAAAAGCTGATACAGGGGCCAAAAGAGTGGGTGAAGGGGGGCCTGGTGGATGGGTTTAGGCTGATAGCCCGGAGGCACGGCAGAGGACCAGGAGGGGGTCTTGGGCAGATGGCCCGTGGGCCAGGCAGAGGCAGAGCAGGGGCGAAAGCCGCAGAGGGGAAACTCAGGAGGCCGGGCAAAAGGACAGGCAAGAAGGTGGCAGCGAGTCAGCGGGATCGCCGGAGCAGGTGAACTGGGATCGGGATTCGGGAGCACTGGGAGCAGGAGATGACGAGACCCCGGACGGGACAGGAACCGCTGTCTGCGTGACCCCCGGCGGGACAGGAACCGGTGTCGGCGGGACAGGTGTTCCCGATGGTACAAGGGCTGGTGTCGGCGGGACCCCCAACAGGACAGGACATGGTGTTGGCAGGATCCCCGGCATAGAAGGGACTTGAGTCGGCAGAACCGCCAACAGGACACAGGGGGCAAGGAGTGGGAGCCGGAACCATGGCTGCTGGGGCTTGGGCCGGTAGCCTGGCCTTGCGTCTCTTATGGCGCGTTTCCACTGCACCGAGTAGCTCGAATTAAGCGTGCCGAGCCGTGCGGGGCCGTGTTTGGTTGCGTTTCCACTTGGCCTAGTTTTGGCCGGGGCTACTTTTTCACCTTTTTTCTGGCCCGACTAAATCGTGGTTCTAGGGCCAGGAACAATCAGGCTGAGTCGGGCTGAGTATGCTAAACTAGAGAGAGAATCGCTGGCAAGGGGGCTACAACTACAACAAGATTAACATATTTGACCGGGATTTCATTGTAATACACGTTTCAAAATGATGCCGAAGTAACAACATACTGATACCGGTTAGTAAAAACCATGAATTAATGCTTTGACAAATCTGCAGATAGACGGCAGGCGAAAACCCTTTTAAAATGCGTGTTTTTCTAAATGTAGCTTGGCTAAGCTAACGTTATATATGCTCCGACCGTCCACACTCACAACAACGGCCTATACAGACATAAATAAACCAGCGACTGTATTCGCCATGACACAGGCAGTCTGTGGTTTGTACTTGTTTAACTTTTGTCAAGTTTCTGAACAGATATGAGGAAATGTGAGCTCTGAGTGCTAAGAGCTAACGGCTGTGTTTTTTTTCTGGGGCTCTCATTGAAGATGATGTCACGGCTCCGCCTACACTGAGTTACTATAGTAACTACCCCAGTTCCTAAACTGTAATGGAAGCGCAGCATTAAAGTGAGCCGGGCCTAATAAGGCCTAACCAAACCGAGCGAGGCCTGCAGTGGAAACGCGCCATTAGAAGCCTTTTGGAGGCTCCGTGGACCTCCCAAGGCCAGGCGGGATCCCACAAAAGGGTCCTCGAAATGAGCAATGTTGGGATCTGTGGCAGGACGGGGGCTAGCATGTCTAGGGCTAGCAGGCCGGGAATCAGATTTGACCTCACAATTACAATAAAGTCCTTCACCAACTCGATAATAAGTCCCTTAACCAGGGCCTCGAAGTTACTTCTTTGCGTGCCAAAAACATGATAGACTGCCTCTCCTCTCTACTGGAGGTGTATCGACAGTCATTCCTTAGGTATATTAAATTATAAGTTACCTCATAAAGGTCCCCTGCTGGGTCCAGCTTTGGTCCGGTTGTACTGTCATGGTTATGGTAAATAGGACCCAAAAGCAGTACAAACAGGGAAGGCAGGTATGGGGGTTTTAACAAAAGTGAGCTTTATTCGAAAGCTGATACAAAAATACAAGAACTGAAGGAACAGGCGAGGTAACACAACAAATAACTAACAAACCCCATCCAGGGGACACAAGGAATGGGAAGTAGACAGACGGACGGGCACAGGCACAGAACATGGACAAGATCAGGTTGGAAATGACGACAACCGAAAATGGAGCAAAGGGGAAGACAAGACTAAATACACAGAAGGGTAATCACAGGGCAAGATACAGCTGGGCAGGGGAGGCAGAAACACAAGGGCAACAGGTGAGACACAATGAGACAATCAGACACAGGCAGGGGCGCCGCCAGGGATTTTGGGCCCCATGAAAAGATATCACATTGGGCCCCACCACCAGGCCCAGGCCACGCCAACCAAGCACAATGCTGTCACCACACCTCCAGAACCCAACCGACTCATTTATGCTTTAAATAACTCTACCTGTACAGGCTTGCATCTATCTTGTAGTCCAATACTAACTGCACAATATTTACTGACACTGAGCGGTGAATAACACTGTGCAGACGTGCAACATTCTGCTGCAGTAGAATTCACTATTTGATAGAACACTAACATTCCTGACAATAGACCTCAATAGTAATCTTTTATGGTGTACATGCCTTTTTAATAGCATTTTTTAATGGAACATTCAAAAATCTAAATAAATATAACTGAAATATACATGACCTCTTAAATTAAAATAAAGTGAACATTAACACCAATCTTATCATTTATAAAATGCTATAACAAAAAAAATAACATAAGTTAATTAATTTACATATACATACCAACTACAAAATAAGCGGGTAGTATTAAAGTGTAAACGGACCAACAAACGGAAATGAAAGTGAAAAGGCCTGATGGTGGTGCTAAATCAGAGCCCTATTACCTGTTCTCAGTCTTTTTCTCAATATGCATCTTGTGTGTAGTGATCCAATATCGTTACCATAGCCTTGCCCTTTAACAGTTATTACGAGGCCTTGCTCAGCCTTACTCACCAAGAGCCCAGCGCCTAGCCTTCTTACAGGCAAAGTCACTGATCAAGTCCTTGAAGTCCAGCTTCTAGACAACTGGCTTTCAATGGACAGCATGGCAAGACTGCAAAGCATTATGGGGGGTCAGGGCTGCGGAGCCTAAAGATGGATCTGTTGGTCCTGGCACCAGGGGACGGACAACTGATTTAGTATGAATAGCTGCTAAAAATGTACCTGCATTTATTAAATGTCAGCTAAAAGAGGAGTGAAATGAAAAACCTCTGAATTTTCTGTGAAGATATTAACAGTACTTAAAGGTGGGGTAGGTAATTTTGGAGAAAACAGCTCGAGTGCGCTAGAAGTTGAAAATACACAACCGGAAAAAATCTGCCACTTCCTCACAGAGCCCCTCCTCCAACACACACGAACGCGCACATGACCAATGAGGGCACGAGATAAGTTTGTGCACAGATGGAAGGCTGACAGGCAGGTAGGCCATCCAGTTATTTTAGCCGGGCCGGCTCAGATGATTGGTTGTGCTTTTTACAGTGCTACGGCTTCCACAGATGACATTTTTTTATGGATTTATTGTCAAAGCACTTCAGATATTCATTGCTATCGGGATGTTAAGAGCATTCCATGGAATATAACAAAAAGTGTATCTCGAGCTGGTTTCTCAAACTTACCTACCCCACCTTTAATGTCAGCAAAACATTACAATTATTATTTACAATGGATTACGCTTAGCTAACAGACTAATTTCCACCACTCATAGACCACACCAGAGGTCGCGTTAACCGAATATTTTCCGTCTATGACGGATTTTTGAAAGCAGTCCGTCATTTTGACAGATTAGAACAAACTCGGAACAGCGCCAAAGTTTCCCCGCAGCGAGGCTCCGGTGTTATGCCGTGTTATGCATGCCCTCCAAAAAGGAAATCATACTGTTTCCAAACCTAACTGTGCCGTACAAATCATTGAAATGTCTGTTTTGGCTTTACGCTGTGCACGCTCCCGCGAGGTGCAGCAGCCATGCATAACACGGCGCATGTGAACTGTCCCCCCCGTCAGAGTTGTGTAAAGGCCGACGGGTAATTCTGGATTTTGACAGAAGTTTTACGATCCTGTCCGTCAAAATGACGGGTAGCGAAAAAGTCTAGCGCAACCTCTGGACCACACCCACCTTTTCTTTTGAAAAACTGGGTGACATACTGTCGCCCTTTAGTCCCTCTCTCTTGTCTTTCTCTCCTTTATTTTCTTTCTTGAAAGCCTGACTTTGTTAGTCGTTGAGACATCGTACACACGTAAGTACTAGCATCCCTCCTCACATGTCTCTCTGCTAGAAAGGGCCGGTGCCGCACAGCGTTTGGAGGCAGGACCAAACCATTACATGTAAATAGAGGGGGGTGTTCGATGCTTTGGATAATGAACTTTTGGAAGAAAATAAGTTAAATGAATCGTAAGTTTAGTGAGTACATCATCAATATGGCGTTATATTAATGTTAATTATTGATGATTGATGAAAGGTTACTTAAACATTTTTTCTTAATGTTCTAAAACATTTTGGGGCCCCTGTCAGTCATGGGCCCTTAGAATCATCCTAACTTTTCACCCCCTTACGGCGCCCCTGGACACAGGAGGGCAAACACAGGAAGGAAGACCAGACAAAGGAATTTTAAAATAAAACTGGGAAATGGCAACATAAGTCCAAAACCATGATACTTACTGAGTGAGAAGGTGTTGAGCCCCACGCCGGACAGAGCCATGCCACAGCCAAAGCGGAACAGGCAGAAGAGCGGGAAGGCAGTGGAGAAAGCAGCACATGTTCCTGACACAGCCATCAGCAGGTGAGAAATAAGCAAGAGGATGCGTCGACCATATCTAGAGCCAGGTGGGTTAAAGAGTTAATTCAGACTGTATCACATCATATGATTTTAACAAGGCTGCATGAAGACGTGTTGTGTGGGACAATTTTTAAAGGGGAAATATGATGCAAATGTTCTGGTTAATTTGTGTATTTTGGGTCTAGTACACTTTCTTTTCTTAAAGAGACAGGCACTAAAATGGTGTGTTTCTGACAAAGGTGGATGCAGGATTATCTATAAAAGACAGTATACAAAAAAGTGCCTATCTCTTTAAGAAAAGAAAGTGTGTTTTTTACATACATGATTGATGTTGCCGAATATCTGACATTAGTAGCACAACTGTAAATCATTAGTGATGAGATCAATGTTACCTGTCTGAAAGACCTCCAAAGACAACCGAACCCAGAAGCACACCTCCCATGTAGACCATCTGTCCCATTTGCTTCAAAGACTGCTGATCACACACCAAATTCCACTAAAAAATATGGAACAACATTTAAGGCACAGGACAAGATAACATTTACACATGTGCAAAGAAAAAAAAATGTAGTCCTACGTCAGATATTATTGTGGATTTCATGTGAGTCATGTTATAGGTCCATCCATCGGAACATCGCTGCAGGTCAACATCCAAACCAGCGTTAGTGTCTCCCTCCTTCCCTGAACTGGAGCTCCTGTTTTTTGTCAGGAGGTGCCACTGTGGAGCCGCGTAACGCAAGCACCTCTCTGGCTTCCCTGTCTGGTCCAGCGGCACCGTGACCAGCAGCGCTTCCTCTGCACTCATCTGGGACTGAGACAGGTTTTTGTGTGCGTTGCAGAAGTGAGGGGGAACCAAAGCCACAAAGTTCTGCAGCAGGTTGTGACTGGCCATCAACATCACAGGTAGGAGGAGAAGGGTCGTATGCAGGACCTGGAAGCGTCCTGTGCTCCCTACCTGCTCCAAGAGTTCCCCAAACCCCATAGTGGTGTACTACAAAAACTCCACAAGTTAACTTTGTGTTAATGACAGCAGATCCTGTTGTTGGTAGGTTATTTTGGAAAACATAAAAGTAAATAGTAAGTTGTTCTAGCATCTGTGAAAAATACCAAACATAAAGTGCAAGTATAAAGTATAATTTTTAAATGTTTGGATAATTTGAAATTCAAAAAGACTTACCTCCTGAATAATCTTTTCTCAAAACATAAATATTAACAATAAGAATGCTGGCCTACAAAACATTTCACTCATTAAAACCACTACTACATGATGCAGTCAATTTAAATTAGAATTCTTAGAAAGTGTTCCTAAAAGGAAGTCTTTAAAAACGAGGCCCAACGAATCAAAAATATGTAATAAATGGTCGCTGTTCGTGCAGTCTGTTAAATCCGCTCTTAAATTCCAACAGCTTTTCAGAACTTTGGATTATAAGTGCAATGTAACCTCTTGAGGTATTAGCCACTCGTTCAGGAAACACTGAGGCAGAATGTGGAGTCCTTGCTGTGCAGGGACACTGTCCGGATGAAGAGTTCCAGTGCAAGTGAGCTCCAACCAAAGGTGGGCTCACAACTATGCTCAGCTGTTTTCACCTTTCACACTGAGACCTTTCCCCTGCCCTTTATTGGTTACCTAACATGAATGACAAGGTGATAGAGTGTGTGTCTGTGAATGTGAGGTCAAACAAACTGATTTGGTTTCATTAGTAACTTCTTTGTCAGTTTCTTTAACTTTTTCTATAATTGTTTGCATGTTGTCTTGTTTATAAATCTACATTATTTGTTCACTGGTTAAAAGGAAATACCACAGTCAGAAATTTGCAATTAGGTAAAGAGAATACTAAAAGTAAATGTTTGATAAAAATTACAGCTGTGTTTATTTGGAGTCGGTTGACAGTTCAACTGAACTGCAGCCTGATAAAAATTAAAGGTCAATCAATAGTTGAAAAATACTTCACTTTAAAACTCGGTTCAATATTTTTGTGTCATAAATAGGAGATATTAAAGTACAGAACTTATTGTCATTTTAAATATATATCATTGCATTTTAAATTGTCGAATCATTTACTTAACTATTCCATCTTGACAAGCAGCAGTTTATTGACTGCTGTATTTTTAGATCTCTTTTTACAATTTTAAATCGGTTTTAGCCTAAATGGATATTTCTCTTTGGCAGAGACAATGGAAATATATACTCACTTCTGGACTGAGTCTGTCCTCAGAGAGAGCCGTGTTAAATCCAGAGCACAAAACGTTAAAGTAAAAGTCCAAATTGTTGTTTGTGATTCTTTTTTTGTTGCAAAGTCTGACACAGTGCAGGCTTTCTCATAGCACTTATAGTTATTCAGCATAAAACACAAATGATTTCCATACTTTACGTTGTCTTTTTAGAAGTGGAAAAAACTGCCCATTGAATTTGCCGTCATGCACTCATTGACAGTCAAAATGGATTCAGTTTGTCCATTCAAAGACATGTTCAAACCGTCTGTGAGACTCAAAATATTAATATTAAAGACTAGGTGACATTTTTACCTAAAATATGGAACACCAGAGGATTCTTGTGATCATGAAGTGAAACAGTCAAATGAAAACGGGAGTAGGTTCTGTGTGTGACTGAAAGACAAAATTCTCTACATGATTGAATTTTGTTAACTTATTGATTGATGGACTCCAGGATACTCTGCAACTTCTACAGGTGCACCATAGAGAGTATCCTTACGGCCCCTACACACGGCGGCGTGCGTTGCCGCTTCAACGCTTCTGCCCATTCACTTTGAATGGGGTGACGTCACGATTCGCCGAACTGCATTGTGGGAGCAAAGCGTAGCTTCTCTCGCGGTGCTCGCTGCATAAGTAGAGCAATGTTCTACTTTTGCCGCCTCGACGGAGACTGGCTGCATCACGGCCTGGTACGGCAGCTGCACCGCCCTCAACCGTAAGGCTTTACAGAGGGTGTTGAAAACTGCACAGAACATCACCAGGACAGAGCTGAGTACCTTTACTCCCAGCGACTCAGGAAGAAATCCCTCAGGATTATAAAAGACCCCAATCACCCCAGCCACAAACTGTTCTGTCTGCTGCCGTCTGGCAGGCGGCACCGCAGCATCCGGACTAAAACCACCAGACTCAGAGACAGTTTCATCCCACATGCAATAAGACTGCTAAACAACTAACTTGCAAATAGACTCTTATTGCACTATTTCACTTTTTTAAACTATTTTTATTTTTGTATTTACCATTTACTATTTACTTGCACTATATTTTTCAGTTTATCTGTGTTATTGTGTTGCACTGTAGAAGCCTGTGACAAAAGATTTTAATCGACATAACTACACTGTAGCTACCCAGCTAGCGGGGAACGTTCTCACAACTTTGGCTAACGTTACCTATTGGTTCTAATAAGGTTTTAAAGAAACGTTTTAATCTGATGTTCAAAGAACCTTTTTAGGATGTTTATTTTTTCAAATAATGTTCCTATAAGGTTTAAGGTTAACTAAGACATAACGTTTTAACTGCAACATTCAGAGGATGTTTTGAGGATGTTATTGAGGCCTGAGATGACAGAAAGTTTATTTATAAAACGTTCCTTTAATGTGATATGTTAACAAAGGTGGAATGTTTTCCTTGCAACATTCTAAGGATGTGTTTTGGACGTTGTTGGGTAACACATTAAAGATGTTCTTTATAAAACATTCCCTCAATGTTACATGATAACCAAAGAAGAACATTTTGAAAGCAACATTTGGATAATGTTTTCAGGAGGTTATTATTTTTTTATAAAATGTACCTGTGTTGCGAAATATTAACAGGGTCATGGTCAACATCAGATGTATTTGTAGTGCACTTTAACCCTTGTGTGGTGTTCGGGTCAAATTGACCCGATTTCCATTTTCAATGAATACAAAAAAAATATAAGGATATTTTCGTTCAACCTGAAACTCAATGGCCGGGGCTTATTTATTGTGAAGGACATGTGGAATTGTTTTTATTTGTTTCCACTTATGAAAAAATGCCCACCTGCATTTATGTCCTTCATAAGAGGTTCGGGTCAATCTGACCCGGATACAATACCAGGACAGACAGACAGAGAAACACACACACACACACACACACACACACACACACACACACACACACACACACACACACACACACACACACACACACACACACACACACACACACACACACACACACACACACACACACACACACACACACACACACACACCACACACACACACACACACACACACACACACACACACACACACACACCACACACACACACACACACACACACACACACACACACACACACCACACACACACACACACACACACCTTGATCTTTACCCTTTGTAGTGTGTACACAAAACTATCCTAGAACATTATAAACATTTTAGATCTTCCAGAAATGTATAAACATTTTCTTGCACTGTCCCCCCTCGCACCTGCACGCCGGAGGAGGGACTAAACGGAGACATAACCTCAGTGTAGTAACAGTGTAGTACAAAACTACAATTATCTACCAGCAAAATGGCCAAAAGATATTCTGCTCAGAGCCTTGGAGCTAATAATGGATGAGAGTGAGTGGAATGCATTAGAAGAACAGGGTGAAGTGGAACAGGAAGACATTTCTGAAGATGTGGAGGTAAACTCAGAATTTGACAGCAAATTGGAAGATGAACTTGACTCATAGCCAGCTGCTGGAAGACCCCCACAGCCAGCCGCAAGAAGACCCCCACAGCCAGCTGTGAGGTCTGTGGACCCTCAAAGGACTCCAAGACACAGACTACATGCAGCAACTGCAACAAGTACATCTGTGCTATACACACGAAGAAGTTCTGCACATCATGTGTTTCCTAAACGGACTTGCCCATTGACTCACATGATGTTCTGCAGCGTCACTTCATCAATATATTTTTCGGATATACTGTATTTTATGAATAGTGACTGTTAATTGTTTTTATTTGCTTTGTGTTTATATCTGTTCTATGTCATTTATATGGATGTTTCATTCTCTCTATTTCACAGCCAAATACTTTTGGCTGTGGTTCTTGTGTTCCAATTGCTGCTAAATTGCTTTATTTCCTTCAGGGCTTTGATTATTATATGACAGATTAAAAATAATAAACATTAATGAAAAAATCTTTCCTTTACATTAGTCCTAGAAAAGCATGAGCAAAATGTAAACTTAGTTTTTATTACAGTGTATTTTTTTTAACATAAATTACATTTTTATCACAAAAAACGATGGACACTTCCATTGTTACATTTGATCTAGCAAAGAGTATTTTCAAAAACTAATCATATATTTCATTTATATTGTTGGGGAATGAGTTAAAGACAATATATATAAGGAATTGTACATGTTGAATTTAGTTCTGTATTTTTTTTAAACCCTGAAATATGTCCCGGGTCAATTTGACCCGAACATTACTAAAGGGTGCGAAATGTGAACATAACACAAGGGTTAAAAAACAAACTTGCTGCATTTGTTTGAAAAGGATGTTTAAAAGAAATGTGATGTCACCAACCAAGGAACTGCTACCCCCGCGACCCGACCACGGATAAGCGGGAGAAGATGGATGGATGATGTCACCACATTTTCCTTTAAAAAAAGAAAACAAGCACGTAATTCATGATATTGCACGTTTGCGTAGGCATGTCTGAGTTCCCAGCTAGACATTGTTAGTTCTAAAAACATTCTGAAAATGTTACCATTCATTGTTCTAGGAATGGTTTCATCGAGAAGTTTTATTTTGGTTCCTAGAATGTACTTCTGAAAGGTAGGATAACGTTCTCTAAAAACATTCTTAAAATGTTTGGTGATAACATTGTTCGAACATTATACCCCAAGTGTTTTTGTTGTTTATGCACATATCTCTATGGAAGTGTTTCTCAAACTTTTTCATACCAAGGACCACTTAACCAATAAAAAAACACTCGCGGACCACCTAACTCCACAAATATTCCAAAACACATCGTTTTTCTAGAACAGATTATAAATCGCCTGAAAATGGTACAAACAAGTGGCAACATGTGCGATGAAGGTGTTGCGCTGAGCTTTATCATGCAATAGAGAGGGGAAATTAAGCTCGTTCCATTGCGGAGATATTCCCGCGAGAGTGCGGAAAACTTAAATGTATTTATTTATTTCAAATGTGAAATGTTACAAATATACTCACGGACCACTAGGGGGCACTCACGGACCACCAGTGGTCCGCGGACCACACTTTGAGAAGCACTGTCATATGGATCGAATAACGCTTAGAAAACCAAAGACAGACATATAGAAGAATGGACCGACCATCACTGCCCGTCCCTGAAACCCCTGTTAGTGGGTTAGTGTGCCCCCCAAAAACTTCCCGCTGAAAACCTTCCTAGAACAATGACTGTAACATTCTCAGAATGTTTTTAGAACCAACATTTTCTAGCTGGGTATGTTCGTATGACAAAATAAAGAACCTTGAACCTTGATTGATATTTTAGCATAAGGCCCAGACAATGAATGACAGACGCAAACCAGTTAAATGTAAATCCTCTTGTCACAAACTTCTTTGTCTGACTTGTTTCAGTAATTGTATCAGACAGTGCCCATTTAAAAGTAGCCTGATAAAGAAGTGTGCAAAGTATTTCAGTTCAACAGAGCAAAGGGAATGAGAAGACTTAAATGTATAGGTGCTGATTTGATTGAAAATATAGTTTTGTTTTCAAATACAAGATTGCAAGTAATAAGAAGTTATACAAATACCAGTAAAGCAAAGCACCTGTAGAAGGCACATTTTCTAAAATATAAAAACATGATTTATGCAAATCCAGACTAAAATCCTCCTATAACACAAACACACACAGATCTAATTGTTCACAGCTGTTCATTTCATTGTATTACCCTGTCTTATTGCAACTCCACCTGTCTAGCAGACATACAACATAATAAGCTTTCTATTGAAATCAAACTAATAAACAGGCCGGAGAAAAAGCAGTAACCAAGATATGTTCATTGACATGTCAGGGAAACCTCAGAAGCAGAATCCATATGCCCTCAGGCCGTCTGCTTTAGGAGATCCACCTGGGTTTCTTGCAGGATTATCGCTTCCTTTCGTGACACTTTGGAGCTTCTCCCAGTTCCCCTGTGGTCAAAATAGAAAATGAAAATATTGATGAATCTGTCTCTGTCTCTCTCTCTTAATGTCTAAAATGCCTCCAGTATACTTTACTAAAGATGTATGTTTTGATTTGCAGAGATGTAAAGAAGGAACAGATCCTGTCCCACCTGATCTTACCTGTCCTCCACATCTTGTATTGTGTCGGGGAGGGGTGAGCCAAGTGTTTCTGGAAGAAATATTGCAGCAATTCCACTGAGGATCGGAGCGCCGCCATAGATCAAACCCGGGAGCCAAGGTAGATAGTCGGCCGTGAGAAGCACCATCGGGGCCACCATGGCTCCCACCCGACCCATCATGGATACCCAGCCCATGCCATTCTGACTGAGAGGGAGAAATAACAACAAGATTAGAGGCTGCTATTTCAGGACATTGCTAAATTTACCAGTTAAGGTGTACATGAAGTATGTCATTTTCGTTGAATAAAACGCAGATAAACCTCGTAAATGCAGTCCATATACAGCACTGATAGGGACAAGGGTTTTTAGTAACTATTTAAAGGTGGGGTAGGTAAGTTTGAGAAACCGGCTCGAGATACACTTTTTGTTATATTCCATGGAATGCTCTTAACATCCCGATAGCAATGAATATCTTTAGTGCTTTGACAAAGCACGACCAATCATCTGAGCCGGCCCGGCTAAAATAACTTGATGGCCTACCTGCCTGTCAGCCTTCCATCTGTGCACAAACTTATCTCGTGCCCTCATTGGTCATGTGCGCGTTCGTGTGTGTTGGAGGAGGGGCTCTGTAAGGAAGTGGCAGATTTTTTCCGGCTGTGTATTTTCAAATTCTAGCGCACTCGAGCTGGTTTCTCCAAAATTACCTACCCCACCTTTAACCTCTTAAGCCCGAGGCCCCCCCCAGTATGCAATTGTGCTAAATTCAACACTGGAATCAAGCAAATATTAATATGTTTGCATGACATTAGTTATTTATATTTTGATATCACTTAATTATACGTTTAATACATTTAAGTCAAGCTAAGGTACATGTGATGGTAGCTAGTTAGTGCTCTTACCTGAGGCCTCCTCCAAACAGCATAATAACCAGACTGTATCATTAAAACTAAGTACCAGTTCTAGATACTTGACTTTAGACAAACAATTCAAAAGACAACATGTATTTAAAGACCAATCTTTATTTGAATGTGCCTCTTAACCTGAGCTATTAGTTATACAGTAATAGTATTGACAATCTAAAAAAACTGAGCAACTCAACAGTCAACTTTATATTTCTTATTGTCTAAAGCATTTATTATTTTCATTTTCCCCCTCTCATATTCAGTGTGGACGGATTGAGACAGCCTGGTGTCCAGAGAGCTGCAGAGACTTCAGGGAGAAACCTCCGTGTGATGGACGTCCTGTCTGTTGGTTTGGAGAGGACTGAGGGTCTTTCCTCAGCGAGGAGGACCAGGCCTGATGGAGGAGCCCATGCTGGGCAAAGCTGATACCAACTGCACAGTCTGTCACGTTATTTGACTAAATGTGTTCACTTATACATTTAATAGGTTTACACCTTCTGTCCAGGGTGTCCGCGGGGTCTTAAAAAGTAGATAAATCAATTTAGCGAAAATTAAGGCTATTAAAAAGTATTACAAAGTATTAAACGGCATTTTCCAAGGTATTAAGAAGGTCCACAGCAACGACAACATGAAATACCCTTTAATTTACTGAAACAACATGTCGGGAAACCCCCTCAAGGTGGCCCCATGCATAGCGTGCCATAAAATGCTGCTTCTTATTTTAAGTTTCGTTGCCTTGCTCCGCTCTGTGGTGGGGGGGGGGGGGGGGGGGGGGTTATCTGCTGGTGGACTACCTGAGAGATATACAGCAGGAGAACACGCCGTCCACCGCGGAGAATAAACAGAAGGGCAACCATGACAACCATGCTCCGGGGTCTTCTTAGCTGCTTTTGGTGTATTTTGTGGCGGCAGCGCCACTTACAGGCCTGGCATATGTACTACAGCGTTTCCAGCATTTCCAGCGGTCTAGTGTGAACGGACACGTTAATGAATCGAATGCGTGTGAACGGAAAACTTTTTTGCGTTTGCGTATGCGTTTTACTGTATACGTCCTCGTGGGGCCGGGGTCTAAGCCAAACTATATCCGGTCACAGAGATCTGCTATTTAAAGTAAGGTCTCAATCTATATTAAGAACGAGAAAAGTCTTAACATACATATCGTTTTTGTAAACATATGACAAATGTGTGAGGGTGATGACGTCAGAGCATCGTCCTATGTGCCGGGCTTAGCCCCGGACAGCCCCAGCCCAATTCAACCCCTGGGTATTTGTGAGGGAGCTCCTATATGGCATTACCCCGCTGAAGCTCACCAAAGTTTAATATATTTCATAGTTGAAAGTTTTGTCAATTGTTTTGTTTATTGGTCAAATACTGGTTTCTACATTTGGTTTTCTGAGGAGTTCTACTGGAATTAAAGAGCACAGAGTACAGAAGCAACAAAGCAGCATACTGCATTAAACCTGACCTTCACAGAGAGGTTGAAGTTCATGTGGAGAGGAGGCTTCAGTAGTCTGTCTGCACTCTGTTTAGTTGTGCTATCTTACAATCAATATAGTAAATGTGAGGTAAAGTGTGTCGCCAATGTAACCGGTTAGAACTCGAAGTTGCGATGAGGTCTTAAAATGTATGGAAAGGGTCTTAAAAGGTATTACATTTGACTTCAGGATTCCTGCATATACCCTGTCTGTCCATATGTGCTTTTTATTTAAAACATTTGATTAACTTTTGGTTCAGATTTCAATAAATTGTATTTGCACTCGTTTTGTCCATTATTCTTACTGAAAATGTTAGATTACACATTCACATCTGACTGAAGATTGGCCCCATTTATTTGTGACGTTGCAAACTCTGCGGTACATGGCACAAGTGATGTGAAGCTCATAAAGTGAGGCAAATAGAAATAATCAGCTGATGGAGTGTAGATGTGGAAATAGGTGCATTCGATCAGCTGACTGTTTTTACAATAAAATTAGTTTCTTAGTGAATGTCCTGTACTGGTCTTAAAATCTCATAACATCAGCTTTTAATGTTCCTCTTGGATGTTCTTCTTGACCCTCAGAGAAGGAGAAAATGTCGTGTCTTTCAGGCATGTCCTTTCCTAACAAAAATGACAGGAAACGTAAAACATTATTGCAGAACAAGTGTGTTATTTATGAAAGCAGTGTGTTTGTGTGTTTAGGGGCTGTCGATATAATTATTTTGTAATTGTAATGTTTTTTTATTTATTTCAACAGAGCTACAAAGACAATCAGATTATGAATGAACAGTATGAAGTTCATCAACATTGAAATATATGTTATTATCAAAATAATATTTAACTGTTATCAAAACGTAGTGCAGCTGTAAAAGCTTGCTCTGTTGTCTCACTGAAAGAATCACTTTTACCACGTTTTTTACAGACAATATTGAGAGATAAATAGTAGCAGTTCTCACTATGTGTTAAATATCTTTGCCTTCAATACATTAAATTAGAAAGCTAACAACGTCATATTGCTTGTTAACATCTAAATGTAACCTTTTGTATGGAAAAAACCCTCAACTTAACTGATGTGTAAGGCAAGGCAAGGCAAGTTTATTTATATAGCACTTTTCAACACAAGGCAATTCAAAGTGCTTTACAAAAAATGAAAGAGATTAAGAAAATGGCATTTTAAATCAGTCATTGTGATCTAGTATTTAGTATTGTTTAATGGAATACATATCAGTGTATTAAAGTCAATACTTCATTCATTTAAACCAATATCTTTCTTGATTGTTTATACAGTATGAAAAATAGAGTCTTTGTACCTGAGCTGAAGTTCACTGCTGTGAGGAGTCCAGTTCTGTCTCTCACTCTCTGGTCCAGCCTGTCTGCATCACCTGGACACCTTAAACAAACATATATATATATGTAAAGTACCATGTGTACAAACAAGCTTGTCTACATACTTGAGCATAGCCAATTTAAATTAACCTTAGCGATTCATACAGTTCCTACCTACATAATAAAATATCTCTCTAAGTTACAAGGATGACCTTATTTTATAACCTCAAACAGAAGCCGTTTCTTCTACAGTATTATCCCACTTAACGCTTAATACTAGTCTATTTCGTTTTAACCTTTATATATACAGTCTATGATTTTAACTTGTAGGCTACGATTAGCATCGTTAGCACCGATGTAGCTACCACTCGCTTACACACTAAACCAAGCCTTAACATTCATTACGTAGCCAATTAAAATCATTAACACATAAATAAGTACTCGATTTTCACTTACCGCAAAACCGCATGCATGCACCGTCTGTTTTAACCGCAGAGCGAGTCACAATAGTCCGATATATAAGCATGAAGAACAAACAACCACGGCCGGCTTCAAGTTGTGTTCCCTGGATGAGCTGAGCAGGCAGAGTCCCAGCTAGCAGCTAGCAGAGAGACGAGAAGCTAGCAGCAGCAGTCACTTGACAGAGCCGTCACTCAATGTGACCACGCCCTAATTTATGCAAAAACGTTAAGACCTAATATAAATAAAAGGGTCGTGTTAGAAAACAATTCACTCACAGATCCATAATCATGAAGGTGGAACCTAACTATATTCATAATAATATGTATGGCATCCATGGGTAGAAACATGTTTTTTTCTGCTGTAAAGTTGGGCATTTTAACATGGGGGTCTATGGAAATTGCTCCTTTCTGCAGCCAGTCCCTATCGGTCAATATATGAACTGCAGTGTGTGGCACTTCCGTATTGGCGTCCCGGTGTCAGTACCAGATATGTTCGGGCTACCAGATATGTTCGGGTGTATTTCCGTCGCATCCGTCATCCGTCATATTCGTCATATTTTACGGCAACTCAAGAGGGCCATCACGGTCAAATTCCGAACATTTAAACATAGCCGACACTTCATTCTTTACTTTGTCCGTTATTATATGTAGAAGATTATACTTTTTCTCCGTCATGTTGTTTCCTTAGCAACAACTTCAAACAGGCATAGCCTACACTTCATTCTTTACTTTGTCCGTTATTATATGTAGAAGATTATACTTTTTCTCCGCCATGTTGTTTCCATAGCAACAACTTCAAACAATAACAACTAACCGCTAGCCGCAAAGCTAGCATCACAGCCACTGCTCCGTTTTCGGAGACTTTGCACACGTTTTTCACAAACATTTTCACACGCTAGGAGTACTTTCAATAGCTTCGTCTTGATCTGTAGATGTGATTTGATGTGTCGTGTGTCCCCCAACTCCTCTCCAAAGTTCAGATACTATATATTAGGCTTCTTGCTTATCTTTCTTACAGTGCAGACGCTTTTCTGCTTGCTCTTGCCTCTGCTTACTTTTTATGCTGATTTTCCTATTCTTATTCTCTGAAAACTTCGAGCAGCGGCTCCTGGACATTAACTTATCACTGGGACAGTTCATCTTCGTAAATAGACGGAGGGTTTCAGCCATATTTCAAATTTTTACGACGACGTCAGTCTTACAATAGCGTGGCCTAGCAACAGCTAAAGCCTGGTAGGCTACTGCTATTTAGCTTAAGCTAGTTGGTAGCAAAATGCCTCCGTTCTCTACAGATGACTTCCAGAAACTTATACAGAAGATGGCTGTGTTGGAAATGAAAATGCAACGGTTGGAAGTTAACGTGGAAGTGAATGGACTATGTCGTGGGAATGACACAACTTTACCAGTGTTGCTAAGTAATGGAGAAGGGTATGCTAACTCACAGCTAGTTAGCAGCTACAAAGATTCCAAGGAACAGGAGGGCTGTGTACCGGGTAATAAATCTACAAGTGGTAGTCCTCCCTGGAACTCTCTGGGTGCAAAGCCTAAGAGTAAATCACTTCCATGGGATTTGGGAGGACGGATAACAGGCAGAGCCCAGAGCTCCGAAATCTGTGATGCGACCGGCTGGCCTGCATTGTTATCACCCAGGAAGAGCGCCTCTTCAACCCCTATTCATACTAGGAAACAGCCGTGGACAGCTGCTAAAGGGAGAATTACAAACAATCCTCCTAAACCACCAAGTGTGCCAATCCAGAACAGATACGCTCCGCTGACCGAGAACCGGAGATCTGATGACCTGGATAACCTGTCCTCTTCACGCAGCAGGGTAAGGACCAATAGCTACTCTAAAAGTAAAAGGCTAGAGGGAAAGCTAACGACTGGGCCTGAAACTCTGATTGTGGGTGACTCTGCTGTAAGAGATGTAAAAGGTCTGTGTAATAAGAACAACACCAAAGTACTCTGTTTTCCCAAGGATGTGGTCTCTGACTTGGCTGAGAAGATCCTGCATATTGGGGCTGAACATCCGACTGTGAAGAATGTGGTACTGCACATTGGAACAAATGATGTTGTGAAACAACAGTCAGAAGTGCTGAAAGAAGACTTTAAATGTTTGTTGGAAACTGCCAGCTCTCTAAATGCAGAGGTGTTCATCAGTGGCCCTCTACCGCCAGTCAGAAGAGGAGTGGAGAGATTCAGCAGATTGTTTGCACTGAACACGTGGCTTTCAACGGCCTGTACTGACCATTCTGTTCATTTTATTGACAATTTTAACTTTTTCTGGGATCGCAGACATCTTTTCAAGGCAAATGGAGTTTGCCTGAACAAGTCAGGAGTGAAATTGTTTATCTCTAACATATTCAACTGCCTGCGTCATCAATCTGTTCCCTCTGCCAAGGACAAGCGGCAGGAGGAATCAAAACACGAGAAAGACACAACACATCACGCAGAAAACCCTGAAGAATTATCACTGCACCCGCCTGAGGAATGTTCTGATTATGGGAGACATATGAGACACATGGAGGAGTCTCCACTGCCCCCCCCCCCTGTCAACGCCTTTGAGGATACTCCGTTCACCCTTTCACCCTCGCCCACCCTCCTGGAGATCGATGAACACACAAAGGAGATACAGAGGGTTGGCACCGATTCCTTCCTGGAGTTCAAAGACCAAACGAAGGCGATACGCAGGGCTGGCACCATGTCTTTTACCCCCGCTCCTCAACGACGCCCACCAAAATCACCGCGGAGACGCGCACCATCTCCCCCGTCCTCATCACCGCGCCTACGTCAACCACCTCCCCCCCCTGGCAGCATGTCCTCTACCCCCGCACCATCTAGCCCGTCTCCATCACCGTGCCTACGTCGACCACCTCCCCTCCCTTCGAGGGGGCTTCTGCAGTCTCCGAAGCCTGATAAGGATGTGTGTGTACAAAACACAACAAACTCTTACTGATATGTGATGGGTCCAGGCTCAAGGGCGTATGGCACTCTCAACTCTTTCAAGGACATGTCGGGGCCCTGCCTGCCAGTAGCTTTGCCGATATCTGTGTTGATAGGTAATAGATTAAGAGCGGTGAATCATAGAAACAGGAAGCGCTCAAACGTTTGTGTGAGTGTATCTAATTTAGCAGTGATTGCATGTCAGCCACAGCTTGTTACAAAAAACATGACTGATAGTGTGTTTAACAAACTTAAACTAGCTTTATTAAATGTCAGGTCTTTAGCAGGAAAAACATTTTTAATCAATGATTTTATCACTGAGCACAATCTCGATTTTATGTTTTAACAGAAACTTGGATTGAACAAAATAACAGTGCAGCTGTTCTTATCGAATCAACCCCTCCCAACTTCAGTTTTATGAGTCAGGAAAGAATGCATAAGAAAGGGGGTGGAGTTGCTATTCTGTTCAATGATGCCCTTCAATGCAGGAAGACATCTTATGGAAACTTTGATTCTTTTGAATATGTGGCCCTCCGGCTGAAATGCTCCTCTCGAGCTCTGTTCCTAAATATCTATAGACCACCCAAATACTGTGCAAGCTTTTTTGATGACTTTACTGAACTGCTGTCTATAGTGTGTATTGACTTTGACCGTCTAGTCATTGTTGGTGATTTTAACATCCATGTTGACAACCCCCAGGACAGAGGGGCTAAAGAACTGTTTTGTGTTCTTGATAGCTATGGACTGACTCAGCATGTGACGGAGCCCACGCACAATAAGGGGCACACTCTGGACTTAATTATCTCAAAGGGTCTGAATATCTCTAAGGTTGTGGTGACTGATGTTGCACTCTCTGACCATTCCTGTGTTTTCTTTGAGAGCTCTATTTCTGTTCAAAAAAATGTTCAAAAAGAGGTAACCACAAAGCGATATTTAACTGAAAACACTAGGGAAATGTTTACTCAGAATTTCTCTTCCACACTTGCCCCTGCCAACATCTCAGTAAATGAGCTAGTAGATCATTTTAATTCAAAAATTAAAAATGTTATAGATGCCATTGCTCCAACTAAGGTAAAGGAAGTGTCTGGCAAGAAAATATCTCCATGGAGAAAGGCCATGACCGTGAAAACAGAAAAAAGAGAATGTCGAAAAGCTGAACGCAGGTGGCGAAAAACAAATCTCCAGGTTCACTTTGAAATCTATAAAGAGAGACTTGGCCTCTATAATTTGGAATTGAAAAACGCACGACAATCGTTCTTCTCTGACATCATTACCAAAAACAAAAACAACGCACGTGCCTTGTTTGCTACCGTCGACAGACTAACTAACCCCCCAGTGTCAGTAGCCTCTGAATTTCTATCCACCAGGGCGTGCAATGATTTTGCCTCCTTTTTCACTGACAAAATTCAGAAAATCAGACAAGCAGTCAGTGCCTCTGCATCAGGAACAGTAAATGTGTTGTCCCTATCTCCACTTAACATCAATTCAGACATCATGACACAATTCCATCAGATTAATGATAAAAACCTAGAGGACATTATTCAACTTCTGAAATCCTCCTCCTGCTGCCTTGATATTATTCCAACAGGATTTTTCAAAGATGTTTTGCCTTGCATGGCCTCAGATCTACTTCATATAGTAAACAAATCTCTTCACTCAGGTATTTTTCCACAGGCCCTGAAAACTGCAGTCATTAAACCGCTCTTAAAAAAGAATAATCTAGATGCTTCAGTAATGAACAATTACAGGCCCATATCAAACCTCCCATTTCTAGGTAAAATCATTGAAAAAGTTGTTTTTCAACAGTTGAGTAATTTCTTGCATTTAAATGACTGTTTTGATGTGTTCCAGTCAGGCTTTCGTCCAAACCACAGCACTGAGACTGCTCTTGTAAAGGTCTTTAATGACATCCACTTAAACACAGACAGTGGCAGAACTTCAGTGTTAGTATTATTAGATCTCAGTGCTGCGTTTGACACTGTTGACCACAGCATATTACTAGACCGACTGGAGAACTGGGTGGGACTTTCGGAAACAGTTCTGAATTGGTTTGAATCCTACTTAAAGGACAGAAACAACTTTGTTTCTATAGGTAAATACACATCTGAGTTGACAAATATGACATGTGGGGTTCCTCAAGGCTCCATCTTGGGGCCTCTTCTCTTTAACATCTACATGCTCAGATAATGAAGAACAACAAAATAAGTTACCATAGCTATGCAGATGACACACAAATTTACGTAACAATTTCACCAGGAGACTATGCTCCAATTCAAACACTGAGTAAGTGCATTGAACAAATCAATGACTGGATGTGTCAGAACTTTCTCCAATTAAACAAAGATAAAACTGAGGTAATGGTTTTTGGAGCCAAGGCAGAACGTATAAAAGTTAGCGCTGAGCTTCAGTGTGCAATGTTCAAAACAACAGATAAAGCCAGAAATCTAGGTGTAGTCATGGACTCTGACCTGAGTTTCAACAGTCACATTAAAACTGTTACTAAATCAGCCTACTATCACCTAAAGAATATATCTAGGATTAAAAGACTAATGTCACAGCAGGATTTGGAAAAACTTGTCCATGCTTTTATCTTCAGTAGACTGGACTACTGCAATGGTGTCTTCACAGGTCTCACTAAAAAATCTATTAGGAAGCTGCAGCTAATTCAGAACGCTGCTGCTCGAGTCCTCACTAACACTAAGAAAGTGGATCACATCACTCCTGTTCTGAAGTCTTTACACTGGCTTCCTGTGTGTCACAGAATAGATTACAAAATACTGCTGCTGGTTTATAAAGCACTGAATGGTTTAGGCCCAAAATACATTTCTGACCTCCTGCTAAATTATGAACCATCCAGATCTCTCAGGTCTTCAGGGACTGGTCAGCTTTCTGTCCCCAGAGTCAGAACTAAACATGGTAAAGCAGCGTTCAGTTATTATGCTCCAAATATCTGGAACAAACTCCCAGAAACCTGCAGGTCCGCTGCAACTCTGACTACTTTTAAATCCAGGCTGAAGACTTTTCTTTTTGTCGCTGCTTTTAATTGAACTATTCATATCTTAGACTGCACTGTAACTTTTATCCATGTACTTTTTTCTTTTAATGTTTAATTGACAGCACTGTAACTTTTATCCATGTATTTTTTCTTTTAATGTTTATTTTATTAGCTTTTCTTTTTAATGACTGATTTTAAATGCCATTTTCTTAATCTCTTTCATTTTTTGTAAAGCACTTTGAATTGCCTTGTGTTGAAAAGTGCTATATAAATAAACTTGCCTTGCCTTGCCTTGCCTATATAAAAATACTAAAAGGTAAATAAAACATTAAACACAATGACAAAATAACAACCTGAAATATATGTATTCTATCTACACATTTCGTAATTATCTAATCTAGTGGCCTTATAAAAGTGTTGGCTAAAATAACGCAGAATATATATTTTTTAAATTGTAAATAATTAGAAACATTATTTATGTGCACAAGTACATGGGACCCCACCATAGCACCCCACACATAACAAGCTGTCCCGAGTTCCTCCGGCTGCAGTTCCGCAGACGGCCGGTGTGTGGCAGCAGAGCGCTGGGAGCAGAGGGAGGTGAGTATATGACGGATATGACGGATGACGGATGCGACGGAAATACACCCGAACATATCTGGTAGCCCGAACATATCTGGTACTGACACCGGCTCTTCCCCAGAGTTTGCCGCTTGGTTTAATACAGAGCTGCCAAGTCTCACCCTTTGAGAGTGAGAGTCACGCAATTTAACCTCTTCACATGCCTCACGCCACACTTGCCATTTCACACGCTTTTTTCCCCCTCTCACTACTTTATAATTATTTTTGTATTTAATGATATATTTCCATAACTTGTTGCTCGAGGCTTGCCGTAGTTCGAATCAGGGACAGGGTGAGTCCGCCCTATTCTGCCCCCGATTGGCTGTGATAACCGATCATCAGCCCTCGAGGCTAAATCTAACCAACCCAACGAAAGGCACCACGTATACAAACCAATCAGAGGCAGCTTAGGGCGGGTCATTGCGTCTCTATCCTATGAAGAACAACCTAACTCTATGGCGGAGAAATCGAAAAGTAAACGTGAAACGTCTGTGTCAGCGCCTCAATAATGCCGTGACTGACATTTTCATCTGAAGCGGGAGGTCAAACGGTAGGTAACCACATTATTTTTACAAATATTTTTATTTTGATGAAGTCAACGGTGGGTCTGACTACGTGAGACTTAACGTTACACAGGCTGCTGGTGAGCAGTGTGGTAGGTTGCTGCGGTGGGTTTAACAACAACCGTGACTAATAGCAGTGTTAGTTAAATCATCACGTATTTGCGTGTGTGAGCTAATGGATACTTACTATGAGCTAAGGGAATTTACAGTACTGTACCTGTGCTGTTTGCATTTCTGTCTAATAAAATATTCAATCAATCAAACAGTTACTTGTAGCTATATTTTGATCCAGAGGATCTGACTGTGGATGTGGGATACTGGTTTAAAGGAAGCACCAATACAGTATGCTAGTAATAATGTACTATGTTTGTTCCCTTTTTCATTAGCACTCTACTTCTAGGTTAAATGTAATTTTGAAAATCTTTTCTGAAATACAAATTTGTAGATACGGAGTTTCAACCCAAGTTGCTCTCGAAGTTTCTGAAGCCAGCAGCACTGCAGCACCGGGAATTGCATGAAATCCTCTATAAGGACCCATCAAACCAACTGCCATAGGTAATCCTCCAAGTTTCACATCAGCAGATGCACATACACTATCCACTCACTGATCTCACTCACATAATACTGTTTGTGTTTGTTAGAGGGCTGCTTGTGCAGACAAGTTATGAGTTTGATAATCTCATCTCATCACACACATAGGACCACAATGGAAACAAGTCCACAGGACTTTTTTATGTTATCCTTTTAGCCCAAATGTGTGACTGTACTTGTGCTGTTTGCATTTCTGTCTAATAAAGTATTCAATCAATCAATCACTGATGTGATGAAGATACTTAAAGGGGTGCTTTCAAGTTAGCTATTGTGGTTGTTGATGCTAAAGGGACTCAACACCGGTCTTATTCCCAGTCTCATACTGACATGTTGGTGTTGGGAATGAGAACATATTGCATCAATCTTTCTCCAGAATCGCATACAGCACCTTAATGACCTCTGTGATGTTGTTGATTTATTGTGTCTCTCGTAGGAGAAAAGCTGGTGATCGGCTTCACTACTCGAGCTACACTCAACAGGCTCCTTGATGCAGGAGACATTACACCGCAGCAAGTGCAGAGGTTCCAGCAGGCAGCAGTGGCGTTTCTGGTGAGGGCTGTGGAGTATGCCATGAAGAAACTCCACATGAGAGAGCCCCTGATAAAACATGCCATGTTTCTGGATGTCCAGCAGAGGGTAGAGTGTGGAGTGGAAGACGCCTTGTACTTTGTCGACAGGTTAGTTGGGGTATCAAGTCAAGTACATTTATCTATAGTGCCAAATCACAACACAAGTTATCTCAATATACTTAATAAGTAGAGCAGGTTAAAGACTCTTGGCTCTTGTCACATTTTCTTAACATTTTCTTAATAGATTGTAAAGTTTAATGACCACATCTGAAAAACAACCCGTTTCAGCTACTGTACATTACTCGACCAGATCAGTGCACATTGTGTTCTTTTTAGGTTTCCTGAACTTCTCCCATACAACGGACCTGACGAGCGTGACAAACTGAGTGAGGAGTTTTTGGACTACCAGTCCATGGACATTGCCATGCCCGAAGACCCAGCCACGTTCGACATTGAGAGCTTTTGGGGGAACTTGGCATCAATGAAGAATAAGGTAAGAATTATTCTGCACCCTTTGAAATACCCATTGACGTAATCAACTTAATTCTATACAAAAATACGAGTGTAATTAGGCTTCCTACATTTTTCAAAGGTGACTGGTATGAGCAGATTTGGGAGGCTCTCCCGTATTGCCAAGTTGGTGTTGGTACTTCCACATTCAAATGCTGATGCTGAACGAGTGTTCTCTGTGGTGGGACTGAACAAAACCCGAAAAACTGTTTGGCTCTTGATGGAACTCTATCATCCATCATGACTGTGAAGATGGCAAACCTTGAGCCACAGTGTTTCAAATGGGAGCCCCCTCCCTCTGTCATCAAGGCATCAACATCTGCCACAAACACCTACAACATGAGACATGTCATGTAAACCAAAACACACAAACAAAGACATGCACTTTATTTATTTATAATATATATATATATATATATATATATATATATTAGTGCTGTCAAAATTATCGCGTTAACGGCGGTAATTAATTTTTTTGAATTAATTGCGTTAAAATATTTAACGCATTTAACGCATGTGCAGAATGGCCCGCCCCGTGTGCCACCAGTGGCAGCGCTAGGGTAGGCTACACCCATACCAATAAATGGTTTAGCCCCACCATGAAAGATGATGTTAAAGTAAGCAAAATAAAGTCTGCCAACTCGCGGAGTGAATTGCACAGACAGCAGTTAGTAAGATTGATTTCAGTAGCCACGGTTTTGAAAACTTTTGTCACCTAGCGATCGTCTTCTCAATAGAACATCTTTGATAACGGCGTGGTGTTGTTGCAGGAAGTCCCGACGGAGAATACTTATGCTGTAGTACAGGGGCGTACATAACTGGTACGCAGGTTATGTGCGTAATCTGAAATGAGTACCGTCACTTGTGTCACAAAGCGCATTTGCGTACTTGTGAAGCTTTTCCAGAAGGCGGTTAGATCACCGGATGACAGAGTCGGTCTCCGTGTGCACAGACAGGGCTGCTGTTAATGTCGGTCTGTACAACGGAATTGTGCCAAAACTACACCACCCGGCTGCTGAGGGAGACTCCCCCCCCCCTTCACTGGAGAACTGCGCTAAAACAGCTGATCACAACGTTCACACTCTGTGGTCACGAAGTAGTCCACTAGCTGCCCCCCCCCCCTCTGTCGACTTTCCTGAAGTACTCCCCCGTTGATAGAAATCAACACGTAATTAATTACAACCCCACGGTTTGATGATTGATAGGTGTGTGGGTTGTCTTTCATTTTGACACGCAGAAATGTTTTATAATAAACATAGATACTGTATGTTAAATGGCTATATCCGCCTTCTTTCATGTATCTTTCCATTCCCACAACAATATACATAAATAAATGGCATATTTTGGACATAGTTCGAATGGTGATTAATCATGATTAATTAATTTTTAAGCTGTGATTAATCCGATTAAAAATTGTAATCGTTTGACAGCCCTAATATATATATATATTATTCTGGTTCTAATTTTGTTACTCTTGGAAAAAAAATGCACTAAAAGAAAAGGCTGCTATTGGTTCTTAAAAGGCTGCTATTGTTTCTTAAAAGGCTGCTATGTTTTCTTTATATTGACATTTTATAAATAAATGTATTTTATTTGTCAAACTTTTATTTGTTACAATTGTTTTCATTTCTACTTGTGCTGGTCAATTATTAACACTATATAAGCATGAGGAGGCCAACAGTGCAGGGAGAGCAGCTGGCATGGGGGTGAAGACATCACAACAGTCTTAATGTTCATTTAAATTGAGATATTCCTCTAAATCGACGTTAAAAAAGGCAACAACAAAAATCTAAATGCATCTTCCCCCGAAAGTCTCACTCCTACTTTTTACTGAAACTTGGCAGCCCTGTAATTTATATGCATATATCCCCCGGCTCCCACTAGCTTAGGTTTACTTAAGTTTAGATAAGAACATTTCATTTGAATACTAAAGTTTGTTAATCCAAAAACCTGTTTCCTTGTCTCTGTGTCTCACCTTCTAGTCCCTGGCACATTTTGGCTGCAGTTGGGCATAACAGTGTATAAAGACACCATAAACGTTTAGTGACATAACTCGATGAGTATGTAAGCTACCTTTGCACAATTGGTATTGCTGGATTCAGTAGAACCACACCTTTTCAACAAGCCATTGTGTGTGTTGCTATGGCAATCCATGTCAGGGTCACTACAAAGTAAAGAGATCATTCTACATAGTGTGGTGACACGTTATTGGACATAATTCACCTCTCGTATTGTGTTGCCACACGGACCCTTTAGTGGGAACACCTGTAGTGTTAGCTTCCATTCCTGCTCGTCAAGCAGAGCAGTTCATGCGATAACCTCTCTGTTATTAATGGCTAATAAAGATTGGAACTCGGTTCTTAATACCACCGCCTCCGACTCCCTTTCCTGGCACTACAATAGATACATTTCCGCCTATTGTAGGTATGTGTTCAAATGACTGTATCTCCAATTTACATTAAGATATTGACATTCAGTCTTTTCTATAATGCAGAAAGATGTCCTGACCTCAGGCTATGCCAAGTTTTTAAACCTATCAGACCTTCCATTTTGAATCTACATGAGTTGTTATGCCTCAACCCCCAGACGGCCAACCTTTATTTTTAGTGTGGGGTGTCTAACTTTACACACACTTTATATTGTATGAGCGGTTCCAGGTTGAATTGAGGCGAATATTTTTAATGTTCAGAGGTTGTTGTGTTTAATATTCATGAGAATATTTGTCATTGTTCAAATGATAATAAACATTTGCATAAAGCATATTTGTCCACTCGTATGTTGATAAGAGTATTAAAAACTTGAAAAATATTCCTCTAAGGTACATTTAGAACAGATAAAAAATGTGCGATTAATTTGCGATTAACTATGGACAATCATGCGATTAATCGACTGACAGCCCCTAATAATAAGTACCCTGTATCAAGATTGATGCAAAACAAGTGACATTTGACCTTTTTTAGAGAGGTTTAGCAAAAACAATTCCACCTCTGAGATGATTTGGGTGGAAATGGGGGTTTTACCATTTCTCTGGAACCCATTGGTCGATTTTGGTGATTGACATCTCTTTCTGACCGTTAGAGCCAATAGAATCGAAGGGTCAACAAAAAGGTGTGGGCTTCGCGGACACAATTTTGCACCAGAGTGAAGCTGTCTCTAGGTCTGACTTCTAGAAATGGAAACGCAGGTTTATTGCTTATGGATTATCAGAAATCATTTCAAAGGGACACAGACACATTGGATTAACCTATGGATTAACTTCAGCAGCGTTTTTATCGTTTTAATGCAATTGAAGACCACTTTTGACCCAGACTACGACACAGGTGAGCCATGTTAGCGTTTTTAGCTACCTAGCGCCATATGTTTTGATGTCTGTTCTTGTTATTATCTCCGCAAGTTCGTATACTTGAGTGATAATGAGGGTACCCTTCGATTCTGTGTCACCTCACGATGTGAAACGATTGGTTGGATGTGCAGCAAAGATGTTGCGGCAGTGCCCCGGTACCGGGGTCTCTCGGGCTTAACAGGTTAACAGAATGAACCGACCACCTATGGACCCAGCGGATTGTTATTATTTTGACTTGGATCTGTTCGACCTGGATTACTCCCTTCGGTGTCATCATGCTGAGTGGAGTAGAACCTCGTCTAGAAGGGACAAAGAGGCTGTCCGCAAAAAGGCACAAATGGAGGGTCCTTCCTTTTCCACGATCTTAACAAACAAGCTTCTTTAATTTAGCCCTTCACATTCAAACAGAAACTGAATAGGCAGATTCGAAGGGTTTATTTCTTTGGAATTTTATTTTAAATCAAGTTATTTTGGTAAAACTAATGAAAAATATATATTTTTAAAATATATTATTTTGTAGAATATCTTAGGCCCTCAGAGAGGGCCTAGAGGGCCCTGACGGCTCGCCACTGTCACCGACTGATGTGCAGGAGCGTCAGCCGGTCCGGGACTCATGAGGGTCCGAACGGTGAACACCGTGGTTCCCGATGCGATCACAAGGCTACAGATAGCGATGAGCTTGAATAATCAAATATTGATAGCTTGGCTTCTGCTCTAAGAGTAGTAGCCAGTGCAGCGAGATGATGAAAAAGGACTGAACTTGTTGACAACACCGGGACTTATGCCTTCCAGGGTCATGCGAGGTCACACATGACTTTTTTGACATAAATACTCGATCAGCGCATGCGCTAGACAGAAAATATCCAGTGCCAAATACTGCCTCTGACAGTCAGTAAGGATGAAATAGAACTTCTTCCAACTAAACACAACAGCAGATAATGCCCAGGGCCCAGGAGTTCAAAACTTGTAATCCCTATCTGATCAAATCAGATTTGGATTTTGGGGAGTTCAAAACCAAAAAACAGGATTAGGATCACTTTGATATCCGATCAGATCAGGAAATCCAATCCAAGCTTTAATCTGGATCAAATCTTCAAAACGGGTAGTTCAAACCGACAACACAGGATTGGGATGAGTTTGATCCCAAAAAACTGGATTATCCTGATCCCACCAGAGGGTGGATTTCCAGAGCAAAATATACTGTACCATTTATTTAAAAATATGTTTCAATTTAAATTAGATGGCAAAGTTTCTTAACTGAAATAATACACAATTTTTAGCCTTCATGGGAAATACATTTTATTTTTCCATTTTTTGCTCACGTTTGTGGTGGCCTATTTTGTTTTCAACCAAATGTTGATGACATAAATGTGTATGCTCATAAAAGATTGTCAATCAGAAATGTAATTTAGATTAATTAAAAAATATCTTCAACAAAAAAAAAGTCCATCACCTTTCAAAAGTAATTGCGGCCAATAGATGTCTGCAATGTGGTCTCTTGTCTTCCTTGTATTAGTTTTCACGTCCACTAGATGGTGATCGGTAGAATTAAAGCACTGATATTCAGGATCTAGTCATCTTGAAAAGTCGTAATCTGGATCAGGGTGATCCTATCCTGAATTGCTTTGAACTCCAGGGACAAAATTTGGCCGACTTGTCTGATCCTGGATCACAAAAAACGACATTTCAAAATCTGATCGGATCTGATTGAGATTAAAAGTTTTGAACTCCTGGGCCCAGGATATCAGGATAAAGACAGAACAGGATGAAAATAAACCAAACGCCCTGTAATGGCAATTTCCTTTTCCTATGTCCTATATATTTTTGCCGTTACGTTCACAGAAGGGTTGAAAAGTGATCCAGACGCAGACACAAACAGATGATTTTCCGGTCCTTAGTTGTGGTTTATGATGATGTTTATTCGTCTTTACATACCAGGGTTAATTTAGCGTTCTAGTGATTCTATGAGCATCTGCCGGGCTGGTGGAATCGGTATGCTCTTCTCCTACTGTGTCCACACCGCTCCTGTCACCTATGACCTCCTTATATACACCCGGTGCAGCTAAACCCTGCCACCCAGTGTTCATAAATAATATTGCACTATACATATAACTTAAATAAACTGACACACCAACATCACCCACAAAATGGCTCCTACACGCCCTAAGAAGTTTCCAAACAGGTTGAAACTGTTTAGTCCTCATATCATCTGGGTCAAAGGTGACCTGGTTTGACACTATTATTTGGTATCTGCTTTATCTCCTGCCTCTTTGTTAAGACAGGTACAAAGTTCCAAAAGTGATGAGTGGGTGTTTACTGGCATATTTTATATTGTAGAACTAAACATGAAAATCTCATAAGGTGCGACGTTTGTTCAGGCCATTAACCAGAAGCCCGTGCAAACACATTTTGACGTCAAGACAAAGGAAATGGAAGTGGGAAAATGCTAACTTGTGTTCAAGCTTAAAGACTTCTCAAGCATTGTCCATATTTCCATTTTGCCAGCGAACAGCATGTCAATCAGAAAAGTAGAGAAACTCTCATCTCCCCTTTTCAAAAAGACAGGATGTAGATCCTTCAATATATAAAATGAGCTGAGCTTAAAGGGGCCCTTTATGCATTTGGGGGGTTTGCCTTTCCTGTGTAGTGTGATATAGGTTTTTGTGCATGTAAATGGTCTGCAAAGGCTAAAATCCAAAAGTTCCCTACAGAGGGAGTTTATCTCGCACACACTCCCCACTGGCCTGACACGCCTCACTTTGATTCGTTTGTTTACTTCATCACAAAGTGACATCACTTGGCAGTTGAATTATCACAACAGAGCTGGCCAGCTAACCAATTAGAGCAGACTGGGTTTTGGTTTCAGACAGAGGGTGAAAATAGGTTTTCAAGCAGTATGAGAAAAATAAAGAGCTCTGAACATTAAAGTAAGTAAACACCTGAAAACTAGTATAATAGGGCCCCTTTAAACCCTTAATAAAACAATTAAAAGCAACATTTTCTAAATAAGACTTACCGGATGATTGTTGGGAACAGTTCTCCAGAGTAAAGATAGCAGCAGTTGAATGAGGCAGCGAAGCAACCTTTACCCAGTACAGCCATACACGTGCGTGCAGTCTGTTTATCTGCACATGGAGTGAGACATTCATCAGAGGACTGTGTTGTTTCTGCAGTATGATATTCAACTTCTATACATGTTTTCAACCATACCATAAGGTATCAGCAGGTTGATCAAAACAGTGATTCCAGCGATGATGAGAGCCCCACATTGTGATATGCGCCGTCCAAAATAACTCATAGATACGACTATGACGACTTTAGCAGGGATGTCGACAGCTCCGAAGATCACTTGGATCAAGTAGATGTCCACCCCAAACTTCTGCAGATCCATTGCAAGACCGTAGTAAGCAAAGCTCGTGGATAACCTAGGTTTGTTTTTGAAAGAAAGCATTAACAGTGTCAATGTAATTTCGTATTTGGTGCTGAAAAACTGAGATTTTTACAAGAAGGAACATGTACCAGACAGCACTGAGGCAGATCGTCATTCTCCTCATTGTAGGTGTGCGGAACAGATCCAGGACAGAGTGGGTGCGTTGTGAGCAGGACATCTCTTTCTTCATGGTTTCCTGCAGGCCTCTATGCATACCGACAAAGATTAATGTATTTTATACACATTAATAAACACAGATAGATGGTACAATAACATAAACACAGCACATTCTCTTACCTTCATGTCGATTTTCTCTCCCTCTTCCTTCCGTCCATTAAATTTCGCCACACTTTTAAGGTTCTTGATGGCTTGTTCAGGGTTATTACTCATAACTAACCATCTTGAAGATTCATGAAACCACCTGTGTGAAATATGTGTTCTGTTAATCGTGCAAATAAACATGCATCTGTGATTCTGGTTTGCTTTGATTTGCATGTCAATACTTGGCATCTTACCATGCAATGAGGAAGAAGACAAAGAAAGGCAAAGACACAGCCAGGGTTAACCACCTCCAGTCCCGGATGAAGTACGCGATGAGCGCCAGTATCAACTGTCCAACTGTGTAGCAGTAACCTCCCGTTGTCCCCACTATTGTTCGCACACTAGTGGGGATCCACTCCACAACTTGATATTAAAGAAAAAAGAGATAGAGAAAGAAGTATTTTTATTTTATTTAGTACAATTATTATTCTTTAATCATTATGCATGTTGACTGCTTCCATTTAAGTTGTTTTACGCTGATTGTACCCTATCCAGCTAAATGTCTTACTGAGCGAGAAGGTGTTGAGCCCCACGCCGGCCAGAGCCATGCCACAGCCAAAGCGGAACAGGCAGAAGAGCGGGAAGGCAGTGGAGAAAGCAGCACATGTTCCTGACACAGCCATCAGCAGGTGAGAAATAAGCAATAGGATGCGTCGACCATATCTAGAGCCAAGTGGTGTTTAAAGAGTTTAATTCAGACTGTATCACATCATATGATTTTAACAAGGTAGCATGAAAAAAAGACGTGTAGTGTGGGACCATTTTAAAGGGGAAATATGATGCTAATTTTCTGGTTCATTCATGCATTCTGGTTTTCTAGTAGAACATTTAATTATGCTTTAATACCAAAAAAACTCAAATGTTCTCATACTGTATTTCTATAGATATGTGTGTTTTTTCATAAACACACATATCATGTTTTAAAGTTACATAAATGATTAATGTTGCCGCATATCTGACATAGCACAACGTTCCTTTAACTGTAAATCATTAGTGATGAGATCAATGTTACCTGTCTGAAAGACCTCCAAAGACAACAGCACCCAGAAGCACACCTCCCATGTAGACCGTCTGTCCCATTTGCTTCAAAGCCTGCCGATCACACACCAAATTCCACTAAAAAATATGGAACAACATTTAAGGCACAGGACAAGAAAACATATACACATAAGCAAAGAAAAATAAAATATATTCCTACATCAGATATGATTGTGGATTTCATGTGAGTCATGTTATAGGTCCATCCATCGGAACATCCCTGCAGGTCGACATCCAAACCAGCGTTAGTGTCTCCCTCCTTCCCTGAACTGGAGCTCCTGTTTTTTGTCAGGAGGTGCCACTGTGGAGCCGCGTAACGCAAGCACCTCTCTGGCTTCCCTGTCTGGTCCAGCGGCACCGTGACCAGCAGCGCTTCCTCTGCACTCATCTGGGACTGGGACAGGTTTGTGTGTGCGTTGCAGAAGTGAGGGGGAACCAAAGCCACAAAGTTCTGCAGCAGGTTGTGACTGGCCAACAACATCACAGGCATGCAGAGAAGGGTCGTATGCAGGACCTGGAAGCGTCCTGTGCTCCCTACCTGCTCCAAGAGTTCCCCAAACCCCATAGTGGTGTACTACAAAAACTCCACAAGTTAACTTTATGTTAATGACAGCACATCCTGTTGTTGGTAGGTTCCTTTGGAGCAAACATAAGGGGCAAGAGTAAAATATAATTAAAAAATGTTTGGATAATTTTAATTTCAATAGACTTACCTGCTGAATAATCTTTTCTCATAACATTAACATTTACAAAAAGATTGCTGCGCCAGAGAAAATCATTAAAACCACTTATACGTGATGCAGTCAACTTAAATTAGAATTCTTAGAAAGTGTTCCAAAAAAGGAAGTCCTTAAAAGCGAGCCGAAAAAATCAAAAAGAAGTAAAAATGGTCGCTGTTCGTGCAGTCTGTTAAATCCGCTCTTAAATTCCAACAGCTTTTCAGAACTTTGGATTATAAGTGCAATGTAACCTCTTGAGGTATTAGCGACTTGTTCACCAAACACTGAGGCAGAATGTGGAGTCCTTGCTGCGCAGGAACAATATCCGGATGAAGAGTTCCAGTGCAAGTCAGCTCAAACCAAGGGTGGGCTCATAACTATGCTCAGCTGTTTTCCCCTTTTGCACTGAGACCTTTTCCCTGCCTATATTGGTTACGCAACATGAATAACAGGGAGATAGTGTCTGTGTTTGTGGGCATGTGAATGTGAGGTCAAACAAACTGATTTTATCAGTTGCTTTAAAAATCTACATTATTTGTTCACTGGTTCAAAGGAAACACCACAGTCAGAAATGTGCAATCAGGCATACAGAAAAGGGAAAACCAAAAGTAAATGATTGATAAGAATTATAGCTGTGTTTATTTGGAGTCGGTTGACAGTTCAACTGAACTGCAGCCTGATACAAAAAATGTCTTTACTTCTGAGTGCAGTTTGTGATCCAAGCAGCCATCGTTGCAAATATTAAAGGTCAATCAATAGTTGAAAAATCCTCCACTTTAAAACTCGGTTCAATATTTTCGTGTCATAAATATGAGATATTAAAGTACAGAACTTATTGTCATTTGAAATATATATCATTGCATTTTAAATTGTCTATTAATTTACGTAACTATTCCATCCTGACAAGCAGCAGTTTATTGACTGCTGTATTTTTAAATCTCTTTTTACAACATTTCAAAATGCCTGTTTTTAATATGCTTCCACTGTATTTATTCTTAAATGTCTTTTATTTTATTTTGTAAAGCACTTTGGGTTGCCGTGTGCTGAAAGGTGCTGTCAAACCAAGTCAAAACACAAGACGAACCGACAAAGACAGACAGAAAAACCAGAACTTATATACACACAAGACTAATTATACAAACAAGACACAGGTGAGGAGGGAGGAGAAAACACAGGACACCAGGTGCACACAATCGGGTAATAAGACACACCAGGGAAACTAACGACAGGGAACCACAGACAGATCTAAAGACAAAACACAACGCAGACAGAAAACCAAAGACAGATCTAGACAAGACACAACGCAGACAGAAACAGGCAAGACAGGAGGTGAAGACCTTTCAAAATAAAACATGAAACAAAAGACAGAAAAAGACAAGACAAAATACAATAAAGACAGATCTTGACACTTGCCTTGCTTTACAATTTTAAATCGGTTTTAGCCTAAACAGATATTTCTCTTTGGCAGACACAATGGAAATATACTCACTTGTTATTTTCTTAAATTTGTTTAGTGAAAAGTCTGACACAGTGCAGTCTTTCTCATAGCACTTATCATAGTTATTTAGCATAGCATTTAAAAGACAAATTATTTCCGTACTTTACCTTGTCTTTTTAGAAGTGGAAAAAACTGCCCATTGATTTTGCCGTTCTGTGTGTGATTGAAAAACAGAATTATCTACCTGATTTCATATTGTTTACTTATTGATTGATATTTTAGCATAAGGCCCAGACAATGAATGACAGACGCAAACCAGTTAAATGTAAATCCTCTTGTCACATACTTCTTTGTCTGACTTGTTTCAGTAATTGTATCAGACAGTGCCCATTTAAAAGTAGCCTGGATAAAGAAGTGTGCAAAGTATTTCAGTTCAACAGAGCAAAGGGAATGAGAAGACTTAAATGTGTAGGTGCTGATTTTATTGAAAATATAGTTTTGTTTTCAAATACAAGATTACAAGTAATAAGAAGTTATACAAATACCAGTAAAAGCAAAGCACCTGTAGAAGGCACATTTTCTAAAATATAAAAACATGATTTATGCAAATCCAGACTAAAATCCTCCTATAACACAAACACACACAGATCTAATTGTTCACAGCTATTCATTTCACTGTATTGACCTGTCTTATTGCAACTCTACCTGTCTAGCAGACATACAATATAATAAGCTTTATATTGAAATCAAACTAATAAACAGGCCGGAGAAAAAGCAGTAACCAAGATTCCAGGGTTGCCAACTCTCACGCATCTGGCGTGTGACCAGGCCCGGTTCCAGAACAAAATGACTCAGGGTGCATCTGAGATTAGAGAGGGTGCAGTGGTAAAGTGCTATTTTTATAAGTGGGGAGTGGACCTAACACCCTCTAAGGCAGGGGTGGCCAACCAACAGAGGTAAAGAGCCAATAATCTTCCTGTGTTACTGCAAAGAGCCACATCATACAGTACACAGGCACACATGCTGGGTGTATGTCCCCCGACCTCTCTCTCTCTCTCTCCTTCTCTCTTTTGCTCTCAGCCTTTCTGTGTGCTCCCTCACTCTCTTCCTCTATGTGCCCCTCTCTATTTCTCACACATACAAAATGAAAATCTAAAAATGAACAATAATTGACACACACACACACACACACACACACACACACACTCACATACAGAAACACATACCTCCGCTCAGCCAGATTTCCTATAAATGTCACAGTCCATGATATTGACAGAAATGGACTTAAACCTCTCCTACCAGTATTAAAGGTGGGGTAGGTAAGTTTGAGAAACCGGCTCGAGATACACTTTTTGTTATATTCCATGGAATGCTCTTAACATCCCGATAGCAATTAATATCTTAAGTGCTTTGACAAAAAATCCATTAAAAAATGTCATCTGTGGAAGCCGTGGTAGGCCTACTGTAAAAAGCACGACCAATCATTTTAGCCGGCCCGGCTAAAATAACTGGATGGCCTACCTGCCTGTTAGCCTTCCATCTGTGCACAAACGTAGGCTATCTCGTGCCCTCATTGGTCATGTGCGCGTTCGTGTGTGTTGGAGGAGGGGCTCTGTAAGGAAGTAGCAGATTTTTTCCGGCTGTTATGGAGTCAGATTTGGGTCAATATTCTAGCGCGCAAAACAAGCTACTCACGAGTGGAAAATGTGCTTTTACACGCGCATGAAATGACCCCCGCGCGCAGATTAAACCCCCGCGAGTGAGAGAGACAGCCCTCTTGCTCGCTCGCGGGAGTGTCAGCCTCACTTGCTCGCGGAGTCTGTCTACGCGCGCGTGAAAAGTTTCTGACACTTTGGGGCGGAGCCACTGGACTTTGATTGACAGCTGCAAGGAAGCCCGGAGTTGCCATGTTTGATAAATGCCTGAACTACCAAGAGCCGAGGAGTGACAGCTGCAAGATCAGTTGGACGAGACTGAATGGTAAAGTTGTCCATAAAAAACTATTATATTCGGAAAGTGTACAGCTAATATATATATATATAAATATATATAAATTAATTTGATATAAAAAAATTACACATTAATTCTAGGAGTGCAATACTTTTACAAACACTATAGTAATAATATGCATTCATTATGACAACATCATACTATTACTATAGGAGTGTTCTTGTGTTCAAAAAACAACTACAGAAACACTATATATATTATACTATAGTTATACTATTTAAAATAATATAGGAATACTACAAAGATCTAGATACATAGTATTACTATTGAAATATTATAGGGAGCTAATAAAATGGCACTACAGAAAAAACTATAGTAATACAATAGCTGGTGAAAAATACAAACTTACTAAAGGACACTATACAACTCTTATAGTATACTATAGTAATAGCCTACTAATTCATTTATAGTTCATTTCGTAAGGGAGGTGCATACAGCAGACAGCAGTTTTCGACAGATACAGCCCACTCAAAAATATATTGTTTTATATAAAATGCATTAAGATATATATATATATATATATATATATATTAGCTGTACACTTTACAAATATAATAGTTTTTTATGGACAACTTTACCATTCAATCTCGTCCAACTGATCTTGCAGCTGTCACTCCTCGGCTCTTGGTAGTTCAGGCATTTATCAAACCTGGCAACTCCGGGCTTCCTTGCAGCTGTCAATCAAAGTCCAGTGGCTCCGCCCCAAAGTGCCAGAAACTTTTCACGCGCGTAGACAGACTCCGCGAGGCTGTCCCCCCTGATCACACCGGAAGCGTCTGCGCTGCGGCTGCGCCGCGCTGCGACCTCCTCCTGCGTCATAACCCACCAGGCGCGTTTCAAAACGTTGCGGAAGCGGAGCGTCGTGTGTGCAGCCTCGCAGTTGTTGGATGAACGTTCCACTTCCTGCCTGCGCCGCGTCAAAAATAGGATTCATCCTATATTTTAGAAATTCCTTGCGGCGAGGAGCTTCTGGGACGCTTCGAACCGCGGCGCGGCGCAGCGGATCTGGTGGAATAGCACCCATTGACTAGAGTGGCCGCGATCGCTAAAAACGCCGCAGACGCTCCTGGTGGGATTAGGGGGTCACACTCCCGCGAGCGAGCAAGAGGGCTGTGTCTCTCGCGAGCGAGCGCATAGCCGCTCGCGGGGGTTTAATCTGCGCGCGAGGGTCATTTTATGCGCGTGGAAAAGTACATTTTCCGCTCGTGAGTAGCTTGTTTTACGCGCTAGAATATTGACCCAAATCTGACTCCATACCTGTGTATTTTCAAATTCTAGCGCACTCGAGCTGGTTTCTCAAATTACCATACCCCACCCCACCTTTAAGACCAGAGGCCAGTTATAGTTAGGGTTGCCAACCGTCCCGTATTAGCCGGGACGCCCCGTATTTGAGCCAAAAGTGGCGTGTCCCGTACGGGACTTTGTTTGTCCCGGACTCCCGTGTAAAGGGAAAAAATATATATATTTTTCTGTTTGCGCAATTCAGTGTGTGTTAGTGTGCTGTATGCGAAGGGTGCTACCGCTCAGTTGACAGGGCAGGTCAGCCTGTTCAGTCGTGTGGGAAAATGAGCCCTGCCGGTGGAGGAGGTGATAATGAAAGAGGAGAAGAGAGAGAGGATGTGGTTCTGGGCCCTGGCCCTTCTAAAAAGAAAAGACTTGTGTCTTACAACAAACAGTGGGAAGAAAAACACAGTTGGGTAAAGCCCGTGAGTGGAGATCTGTCTCGGGTCTTCTGCACCTTGTGTCGGAGGGAGTTTTCAATAGGTCACGGTGGAGAAAATGACCTGAAACAGCATGCTGGCACAGAAATGCACAAGCGAGCAACACAAAATAAAGGTGCATCAAATATAACTAAATTCTTCGGCAGTTCAACTGCAGAACAAGACAAAGTTGCTGCATGTGAGGCAGACCCGGCGCCAGAACAAATCTAAAGGGAGGGCATATGATTTTCATGGGAGGGCACACAAAACAGTCACGTGCTGCGGGCCTGCGGCACAATATATATCAAACAGCAAGGCCAACAGCATCGTGTAAAGACGCACACTTATCGTAAATACATACACAAATAAGGGCAACATAGAAACCACTTTTGAAACATTGTGTGCGTGGCAGCACAAACACTGGTAAATCACGAGCAAGGCACACTGGTTAAGGATGGCAGCTTCCTCATCGCTGCACTCCGAGAGAAATAGAGACGGAGACGATGAGCTGTTTAGCCCGCCTTGGGCATGGTTTATTTTCCTATGCACTGCACTCGGACATGCTGTGGAGTGAACCGTGGTCACCTCTGAGAGGGAGTTGGTTGACAGCTAAAAAAGCTATAATATCAACAACAGCTGACACGTAATAACGGCTCCGTGCCAGCTGATCTGAACCAAAGTACTTATTTCCTTATTTGTTTCCTTGCGTATCTGTCTCTCTCCACAAACTCTCACATGAAATGTGTTCTTTTGATGCGGCATGTCTTAGCAGTCCTTTATCAGTCTGTAATGCGTGTTTCCAGTCGCAAAAACATTTGACAGTATAGCCACATCAGATGAAGACGTATTTACTTTAAACTGTCTATGGGGAAACAAAAGGCTGCGTCTGCTTAACGAATATTCAAGCCATGGTCTGTTGTTGTACCATGTAGCGGCAAAAGTGCGCTTCTTTCCTGAAAACAATCTCTCTGATAACGATCCAGTTTCACCTGGTTGGGTTTATTACCCCCAAGATCATCTGGGGCTGTTGATCTTTGAGCGGTTGCTGGCCCAATAGTCAGGGGCGGATCTAGACAAATATTCATGGGGTGGCAAGAGGGTACCGAAATTATTCGGTACGGGCCCTTCGGTTCGGTACACGTGTGTACCGAACGAATATAGCGTTAAACGTAAAAAATTGAGAACATGAACAACTTTCTGGAAGTAATCTATATCATAGAGCGACCAAGTAATTTCATTGGACGAGAGGCATATTATGACAGCTGGTCACAGGGATGCGTTCAAATGTAGTCAGTAATTTGAGGAACTGTCTAAATGGCGAACGCAGATAAAGTTGAGCTGAAAATCCTCCAGCATCATTGAAGTCTCCGGTTTGGGAACATTTTGATTTCGCAGTTACGTACAAGGATGAAGGACAAAGACAGGTGGAACGAACCAAAGCTGTTTGTCAGCATTGTTCAACTAACATTGGTTACGCGGCTGGCAATACATCACACTCATTTGAAAAGGCATCACCCGAATGTGAATATCACCGGTACCAAAAGAAAAAAGACTGAAGTGCAAACCCAACTCCCACTAGCATTTAAGCCTCCACCAATCGCAAAGAGTTCAGACTGAGCCAAAGCTATTACAAACGCCAAATATCCTTATGTTGCCATGTTAGCAAAGCGCTACCTGGCTGTATCTGCTACCTCTGTCCCTAGAGAGGGTGTTCTCCACAGCAGGAGACATTGTTAGTGCCAGCAGATCTGCCCTTTCAGCAAGCAATGTGGACAAGTTCATCTTTCTTTAAACAACATGAAAATACAATGACAAGCAAGTCCTAATGTCAAGCTGGCTGCTTAGGTACTAGTACAGTTCAAATACAGATTATTTCAGTTCATCGAAATGCTGCACCTTAATGTTTATTTTACTATATTTTGTATTTATTTGAATACATTAGTCACAGTTTAATAATAATTTAAAAAAAATATTTAATGTTTTGTGATAATTTTTTCTGCTGTACCGAAAACGTACCGAACCGAACCGTGACCTAAAAACTGAGGTACGTACCGAACCGAAATGTTTGTGAACCGTTACACCCCTACAATCAATGTTAACTTGGAAAGCCACAATATTAATATTTTAACTCAATCACATAGGTGATATTATTGTGGCACATCAGTAAAGCCTTACATATAAATATATAAGGTGGCAGACGTGATTTAATGAATTTTAACTGAACAATAACTGAATGAGTTTGTCTCACTCTTAGACCAGCAGGGGTACCAAATCTATGCAGACTGCTGCAATAAGTACATTAATTAACTGTCTCATAGATGTTTGTCTGAATGAATATGATACTATTAACAATCATATTATTCCTATCAGCTGTCAATCACTGTTAATAAATAATAATAATAATAATAGATTTAATTTGTTAGCGTTTTTACAGGTGCTCAAAGACGCTTTACAGATATAGTGAAGAACTGTTATGATTCACATATTCATTTAGTATTGAATAAACTATATTTTTTGGAGGAGTTAATGATGAATGTTCATCAAGATGCTTGCTCACCCTCCTTCAAATTTGAAAAACAAGTAATTATATCATTATTGATATACAGTTACAACCTTGACTTTACATCAGAAAGAACAAACATTAAAGAAGTGACTAACTGCATCAGTTAGGGTTAAAAAACGTGTATTCAGCTAAAACATCGCTGCAGTTATTATCCAGTGGAAGGTCCTTACCTACTGGCCTAGTTAAATCAAAGTGGTTACTTTCTGTTGGCTGGGCAGTGTAGTTTTACACACCGTCTTATTTTACTTTCTCAGGACTTAAAACAGTTTTTTGGGGGCAGACCCCCTCAAAGAAAAAAATGTATACACGCATACAAGGTCATCATCTTAACAGTTTGTTATTCTCATCGAGTCATCCGTGAGCAGAGCATCAAGTTGGCATGTCTATTACAGCTGAATGCGGCGATTACCATTTTGTTCAGCAAAACGCCTCACAAACTTATTAAGATCAACAGCTGTAGTGCGTTTTGATTCAATGCTGAGTACAGCCAAACTTGACATTCTCTTCTCTGTCATTGGAGACCGCAACTACCTCATTCCTTCAGTGCTTGGGTCCGAAAGGCTTCTCGTTTTGCGCCGTCCCCCCGTTCAAGTGAATTCGCCACCAATCATATTTCCACTCTCGCGCCAGGACCGGGGGAGGGGTTACATGACGTGCATCTTGTGCTGCATTCACTTGCACTCGGACATTAGAGACTTTCTCTCATAAATGTCCGATGAGCCACAACTTTTCTTTCATTACATTACATTGCATTTAGCTGACGCTTTTATCCAAAGCGACTTACAATAAGTACGTTCGACCAGGAAGACACAACCTTGAAGAAAACAGAATCATATAAGTACATCAGGTTTCATAGAGCCAAAACATTAAGTGCTACTCAACTGGCTTTAGATAAGCCAGTCCTTTATTAGTATATAAGTGCTTTGTTAATAGTTCTATCGCTCGAAGTGGAGTCGAAAGAGATGAGTTTTCAGTCTGCGCCGGAAGATGTGCAAGCTATCTGCTGTCCTGATGTCAATGGGGAGCTCATTCCACCATCTTGGAGCCAGGATAGCAAACCCACGTGTTTTTGCCGATGGAAACTTGGGTCCCCCTCGCAGCGAGGGCGCAGCGAGTCGTTTGGCTGATGCAGAGCGTAGTGCACGCGCTGGGGTGTACGGTTTAACCATGTCCTGGATGTACGAAGGGCCAGATCCATTCGCAGCATGGTAAGCAAGTACCAGTGTCTTGAAGTGGATTCTAGCAGTTACCGGAAGCCAGTGAAGGGAGCGGAGGAGCGGAGTGGTGTGGGAAAATGTAGGTAGGTTGAAGACCAGACGAGCCGCTGCATTCTGGATGAGCTGCAGAGGTCGGATGGCACATGCAGGTAGACCAGCCAGGAGGGAGTTACAGTAGTCTAGGCGTGAGATGACGAGAGCCTGGACCAGAACCTGCGTCGCTTTCTGTGTCAGCTGGGGACGTATCTTCCTGATGTTGTAAAGCGTGTATCTGCAGCAGCGGGTTGTAGCAGCAATGTTTGCAGTGAAGGACAGTTTGTTATCTAGGATCACACCCAGATTCCTTGCAGTCTGAGTCGGGGAAACAACTGAGGTGCCAATGTTGATTGTTAGGTGAAGAGTGGGACAATCTTTTCCCGGAAGGAAGAGCAGCTCAGTCTTGTCAAGGTTGAACTTGAGGTGATGAGCAGACATCCACTGAGAGATGTCAGCTAGACAAGCAGAGATGCGTGCGACGACCTGGGTCTCTGAGCGGGGAAAGGACAGAATTAATTGGGTGTCGTCAGCGTAGCAGTGGTATGAAAAACCATGCGGGCTAATGACTGATCCGAGCGAGTTTGTGTACAGGGAGAAGAGGAGGGGACCAAGAACAGAGCCCTGAGGGACCCCTGTAGTTAATTGACAAGAGTCGGACTCAGACCCTCTCCAAGTCACCCTGTAGGTACGGTCTTTCAGGTATGAGGTGAGGAGGGAAAGTGCAGAGCCTGAAACTCCAAGTTTTTGGAGAGTGCGAAGGAGGATCTGATGATTCACCGTGTCGAATGCAGCAGACAGGTCCAACAGGATGATGACAGAGGAGAGGGATGCAGTTTTGGCAGTGTGCAGTTCCTCCGTGACAGCAATGAGAGCAGTTTATGTGGAGTGACCTGCCTTGAAACCAGACTGGTGCGGATCCAGAAGGTTGTTCTCATGGAGATAACAGGAGAGTTGTTTAAAGACAGCGCGTTCAAGTGATTTAGACAGGAAAGGGAGGAGAGAGACAGGCCTATAGTTTATAACATCAGACGGGTTGAGAGTAGGTTTCTTTAGGAGAGGGTTTACTCTTGCCTCCTTGGGACTGTTTGGAAAGTGACCAGAAGTTAGAGAAGTGTTGATGAAATGGGTGAGAAACGGTAGAATATCAGGAGCGGTAGTCTGAAGGAGGTTTGAAGGGATAGGGTCCAGAGGACAGGTGGTAGGGCGGGCAGAGGTAATGAGGGTAAGAACCTCACTTGGTGAGAGAGGGGAAAAGGAGGTTAGTGTGTTGGTGGAAGGAGGGTCTGGTGACCCAGCGGTGAGTAAAGGTGAGTCAGAAAAAGAAGAGTGAATATCATCAACCTTTTTTTCAAAGTGGGTAACAAAGTCGCTTGACAGAAGTGAGGAGGGGGGAGGGGCTTTTGGAGGGTCCAAGAGGGTGGAGAAGATGGAAAATAGTTTTTTGGGATTGGAATAGGAAGATTGGATCTTATCTTGAAAGAAAGTGCTTTTTGCCTGAGAGATCGAAGCAGAGAAAGAGGAGAGGAGAGCCTGATAGGTTAGGAGGTCGTCACGGTGTTTGGATTTTCACCGTTTCCGCTCTGCTGCCCTAAGGACGGTTCTATTAGCACGCAGTGCATCATTTAGCCAGGGAGCAGGAGGGGACTGACGAGCCTGCCGAGATGTGAGAGGACAGAGAGAGTCCAGAGTGGATGAGAGAGTAGAGAGGAGAGATTCTGCAGCAGAGTTTGAAGGCAGGAGTTGGAACGAGTCAGAGGAAGGGAGGGCTGAGAGCACCGACGAGGCAAAGGTAGAGGGGGAGAGGGAACGAAGGTTACGGCGGACAAGTGCAGGATGAGAAGAGATTAGTTTGTTATGTTTGGAAAGGGGTAGAGAGAATGAAATGAAGAAGTGATCGGATGTGTTGAGCGGGTTTACAGAGAGGTTAGAAGTAGCGCAGTTCCTTGAGAATATGAGATCAAGGACATTGCCAGCTTTATGAGTCGGTGGGGACGGAGACAGTGAGAAAGCAAAGGCGGTTAACAGGGATGTTAGTTCGTCTATCTTCCCCGTCTGGAGGTTGAAGTCTCCGAGAAGTACAGCGGGAGGGCCAGTTTCAGGGATGTGTGAGAGGAGATTATCTAATTCCTCCAAGAAGTCCTCCAAGAAGTCCCCCAAGGCGCCTGGTGGACGGTAGAGAACAACAATGGTTAACTGTATAGGATGGGTTACTGTGACGGCATGGAATTCAAAGGTGGAAGGAGTGAAGTTAGGTAGCTTGAAGAGGGAAAAGCTCCATTTGGGAGAGAGCAGGACACCAGTGCCACCTCCTCTGCCAGTTGGTCTGGGTGTATGGGAGAAGAAATATGCAGTGGAGAGAGCTGCTGGGGTGGATGTGTTGGATGGAATAATCCAGGTCTCAGTGAGAGCAAGGAAATCCAGAGATTGCAGGGAGGCGTAGCCAGAGATTAAGTCAGCCTTAGGAACAGCTGACTGGCAATTCCACAGGCCACCTGAAACTAGATGTTGGATCTCAGTGGAGCATGTGGGATAGACGAGAGCAGGCCGGTTATATCGATTACGAGATACACGGGGCCAGTGATAATTGCGAGAAGACACATGAACAGGAATGGAGAAAATACACATGATTATAGCATGAGGGGTTAGAAAACTAAAGAAAAGAGAAATAAGACACCAGCTCAATCAGAGTAGGATTTGCCTCCTCTTTGCCTCCCTCGTGACTCCCGTAGGACTCCAATGTCTTGTTAGTCTTCTCCCGTAGGACTCCAATGTCTTTGTCAGTCTTCGGCTGTCTGACGCTTAAGCTGACGCTCCAGGAAAGAGCTACCTAAAATGGACGCCTGATTGCTGAGTTCTCACAGCTGTAGGGGCACTGTAGGGGCACGCCCCTCTAATTAGTTAACAGATTTTAAATGCGGTATTTAAATGCTTTTTTAGGTGAAAGATGAATGAGTCACGCGGTTGTACTTCACGCAATCAATAGACTGGCCCTGCCTATATTATAATGCAGGATTGAGAGCTGAGACCTGTGAAGCAGGTTTCGCCTGAGCAGATCTGAGATTTAAAATCTCTCAAAAGGGATTTAGCCGTTTTAGCTACAATAACTACAGAACAATTATACAGAGTAGAATAAATGAAACAGAGAAGTCTAATTAAACAAGAATATAACTTACAGTGGTTGCTGCGTCAATAGGAAATGTTGTCACCCGGTCAGATGTACACTGAGTTCATCAGATTTTAAATGCGGTATTTAAATGCTTTTTTAGGTGAAAGATGACTGAGTCACGCGGTTGTACTTCACGCAATCAATAGACTGGCCCTGCCTATATTATAATGCAGGATTGAGAGCTGAGACCTGTGAAGCAGGTTTCGCCTGAGCAGATCTGAGATTTAAAATCTCTCAAAAGTGATTTAGCCGTTTTAGCTACAATAACTACAGAACAATTATACAGAGTAGAATAAATGAAACAGAGAAGTCTAATTAAACAAGAATATAACTTACAGTGGTTGCTGCGTCAATAGGAAATGTCGTCACCCGGTCAGATGTACACTGAGTTCATCAGATTTTAAATGCGGTATTTAAATGCTTTTTTAGGTGAAAGGTGACTGAGTCACGCGGTTGTACTTCACGCAATCAATAGACTGGCCCTGCCTATATTATAATGCAGGATTGAGAGCTGAGACCTGTGAAGCAGGTTTCGCCTGAGCAGATCTGAGATTTAAAATCTCTCAAAAGCGATTTAGCCGTTTTAGCTACAATAACTACAGAACAATTATACAGAGTAGAATAAATGAAACAGAGAAGTCTAATTAAACAAGAATATAACTTACAGTGGTTGCTGCGTCAATAGGAAATGTCGTCACCCGGTCAGATGTACACTGAGTTCATCAGATTTTAAATGCGGTATTTAAATGCTTTTTTAGGTGAAAGATGACTGAGTCACGCGGTTGTACTTCACGCAATCAATAGACTGGCCCTGCCTATATTATAATGCAGGATTGAGAGCTGAGACCTGTGAAGCAAGTTTCGCCTGAGCAGATCTGAGATTTAAAATCTCTCAAAAGCGATTTAGCTACAATAACTACAGAACAATTATACAGAGTAGAATAAATGAAACAGAGAAGTCTAATTAAACAAGAATATAACTTACAGTGGTTGCTGCGTCAATAGGAAATGTCGTCACCCGGTCAGATGTACACTGACACTTCAAAACAAAGATGCCAACTGGGGTGGCAAGGCTATTGTTTAGGGTGGCAGTTGCCACCCCATGCCACCCCGGTAGATCCGCCCCTGCCAATAGTACCTGTTGATGTGCTGCAAGGTAGCATCTGTAGTGGAGGCACCGGCACGGAGGAGGAGGAGGATGCTGGCGGGTGTGGTGCAGGGTGTAGCAACACAGGTGGTGATGGTAGGGGCACAAGGAGCTGTGCCTCGGAGGACAGCGTTGGTGGCGGCCGCCTTGATGAGTCAAGGCTTGGGCTCGCTAACTCAGCCCCGGGGTTTGCCGAGGTCAAGCTTGTGACATTAAGGCGTGCTGCTGCAACGGCAGGTGCCGGGTCGCCAGCAGCACCATCGGCTGCAGTTCTTCATCGCTATTTCGTTTTAATAAATCCTTAGACCTTTGGAGCCAATTTCTGATGTCCATTTTGTAATTCAAACATAAATGGGAGTCTACAGAATGCACAATAAACAAATCCAGAATAGGCGGCAGAGTGTGACGCTGTGATTGGTCTAAATGTGGACAAATCACAAATCACAACAGACACATGCCTTTATTTGACGTAGCCTGCGATTTTTTGTTTTAGTAGCCTACTATCTGACATCACATACATCGTAGCATAAAAGTTCACAGTTTATTTATAATTTAAAAAATTTAAATATTTTTTTAATTTTTATAAATAATAAAATCGTGTTTATTGGGGGAGGGCAGGAATGTCAAATGGGAGGGCCTGGCCCTTCCTGGCCCTCCCACGGCGCCGGGCATGATGTGAGGTAACATCAGTGTATCACACAGTTAAGCACGGCGCTGAAGTTGGCTTCCGATTCAGAGCATCCGATTCGGCAGTTAAGTAGAAAGTTAAGGGACATTTAATTTACAGCGCTGAGCGAACAATCCTCCGTGTTTGAACCTCTTAAATAGCTGCATAGCCGATTTATTTGGACTGGATTATCCCAGAAAGTCTAAAGATTCTTTATAACCCAGTTTGAGATTTGTGAAACCTTTATTCTATTTGTGAAAATTTAAAAAAGGGAGATTTCAGTGCTTTTTTCGCATCTTCACCACATTAAACCAGGTCCTGATCTAAAACCACTAGACCTACACTCATCAAATCTGGATGTGCCCGTGAATTCCTGGCCCGCAAATTCGCGGGTCTAGCTATGTACTGAGTGAGTGTGTGTATTTCGCGGGTTGAGTGATGTACAATGACAATGGCATCCCGTGGAGGAATTCTGAAATGTTTTACCGTTACATCACAAAAACGCACAGCAGAACCAGACCCTGGAGCGCCGGCCTCTTTATTTACTTACTCCTCTTCATCCCCTATGGGTAATAAGGCTGAGAGGAGAACCCTCCATCGTATTTAGTCCTTAGCAATATGATGCGCCTCTCCCCATGTAGGGATGGGTACCGAGCAGTCTATGGTACCGAGCCCCGGTATTAAACGGGCCCCTGGAAGGAATTATTAAAGACAGTGGTAACGTTAAGCTCCGACGTTATCGGACTTTTTATCTGTACTGGAGACATTTAAAATATATATGTCATATGTATTATTGCTACATACACATTATATCGCAGTTTTAGTTTCGCCAACTCCGTTTCTAATATGCAATAAGACTACAACATGCGTCTGTGATGTATTTTTGAGCTTTCCAATCCAGACGAGCTCTCTCTCTCCCGTCTGTGTGCGAGGGGGCGGGGCCGTTTGTAACGGTCTCCTGACTGTGTTACAGACTGTCATCCTGGTTAGTGGTTACTCTGGGTTCTGTCTTCAGGACACAGTGTTGGATTTTTTTGTTAATTGGATGGGACTTGATTGGATTCAATATTAGAGTAATTTTCACGTTTGTGTGTTTGTTTAAATATATTTGGCCTTTGTTTATGTGATTGAATGATTTACTCAAATAAAAAGGTTGATGAATTATCATCTAATGATTTGTATGATGTTTTATTCATGTTAAAGGTCACTTTGAATGATTTTAACTAATGATAATGTAGAAAAAGTAACATTTTATATTCGGGACGGTCCACATTAATTTCGGGACGGCTTAGATTGTATTTCGGGACGGTTCTGGGAGGATGGTGAAAAAAGTTAGTCGAGAGCCCTGTACACAGGATCAGTGGGGCTATGTGAGATAATAGTATTGCAAGATTGATGTTGACCCAGCCTCTTTAGAATATGTTGCTACCATTTCTTTACACAATTACGTAATGTTTCTTTTGGACACCTTTTTTATTACTCTTAGTGTGGTTGTCTTATTCTTAAAGTATACATACATAGATTACATACATACATACATACATACATACATACATACAATTACCCCAAAAATATGATAATTTCGGTGTGTATTTTTGTCCTTACCCTTAACCAGTTAAGCCCTGAGCCTGTTTTTCAGGTTTCAGGCTCGAAAATGCCACTAACACAACAAATGATATATCTTCACTTCTAAAAGGGGTAAATTAATAATTATTTTTCTCAAAGCAAGGTTACATCTGTGAGTTGGATGTAGAAGTGTCAGAATCAATATAGATGTTTTTTATTTTAAAGTAAATTCAGATGGAACATAGTAAAAACATGTAAATTCTAATGTCCACCTAAAAAAAAAACCTTTACTTATAGTGAAAACCACCCTTGCATGATGGGTTAGTAGACTAAAAGCTTTAGGAATCCAAACTATAACATATAATAAGTACCCTGTATCAAGATTGATGCAAAACAAGTGAAATTTGACCTTTTTAGAGAGATTTAGAAAAATAAAGTCTAAGCGGACTCACCTCTGGTGAACTTTTTCACTGTAAAAATCATTGTATTACTTTGAATTATCACTATAGGTATTCATTCCATCCAAATACAACTGTTGTGAAAAAAATAAATTTTTTTAATTTAATTTAATTTAAAAAACATAGGCCTACTCTTACAGTGAGCCTCTGAATTAGCCCCGAGCGAAAAATGCTAGCCTATTACTGCACCGAAAATCACTCCTCGCTCCCTTATTACTTATCCTAGCTGCACATCCAACACATTGGTTATGATCGCAAGGAGACACAGAATCTAACGGTGCCCACCTCAACACTAAAGATACAAACTCGCGACGTTATCAACAAAAACGTACATCAATGCGCTAATGCGCATAATGCTAATGCACTAATGCATTAGCCTAGCGCTAATGCGCGAGGCTAACAATGACTTACCTTCCTCGTTGTCTGGTCTAAACTGGTCTTCAATGGCATTAAAACGATAAAAACGATGATGTAGTTCAGTGACCACCAACTGGCGGCCCGCGGGCCACATCCGGCCCGCCAGACATTCTCATCCGGCCCGCACGACGGGGGTGACTGTGGCGTTGGCGGAGTGGTTACTGCGTTCGCCTCCCACCCATTTTATTTTTTTTACAACGTCGTGAGTAAGGTGCAGTACCGGAGTCCAACAGAGAGGCAGCAGCTGCGGGACAGTAGACTGCGTACTGCGAAACCTTCCCTCCCTTGAAGAAGAAGTGATCCTTCGTTGTGAAGAGTCTGCTTTGTGCGCTCCGCACCACAGCAGTAGCCCCGCTGCGACGGAGTCCAACAGAGAGGCAGGAGCTGCGGGACAGTAGCCTAGAAGCAAGGTTGGGTTGTAACCATGGTTGGGTTGTAACCATAGACTGGTTGTAACGGAATACATGTAACGGCGTTACGCAGAATATAAAAATCAAGTAGGCTAACTGTATTCAGCTGGTGTTACATTTGAAAAACGAGTAATCTGATTAAAGTTACTTTCGTAAGCCTGAAGTGAATACATTTTGGAATACTTATTGGAATTATTGGTGGAAAAGTTTCCTCACAAAATGTAATATTCATTACCGGCAGAACTGTGTGGACACTGCACAGCGCTGCACCATGTCTGTGAGCGAGAGAGAGGTGCAGGCATGCAGCGTGTCTGTGAGGCCCCGCCCCCGCACGCAGATGAGAGAGAGATCTCTTTTAAAATATATTGAAAGTTAGAAACGGAGATGGTTGGATAAAATGTGCAAGATAACGTTTATGTAGCATTTCTTTATTGTCGAAATTATGACATTTCATACCGATCAAATCAAAGTGAATGGCCTGCTGCTGCTGAATGCATGGGGCAAGTGACTGGAACAAGTTTTAAAAGTTATTACATCGTTTCAGATAATAAATTAAAGGTCCGCAGTAGCTGAGCGTGCTCCACTAGCATTGCGGACTATATGAAAATCGCTGGCCCGCGATTGTGTCTATTGGATACATTTTGGCCCTTGGACAAATGTAGTTGGTGATCCCTGATGTAGTTAATCCATAGATTAATATCCAATGGGGCTGTGTCCCCTTTGAAATGTTCTGATAATCTATAAGCAATACAACTGCAATTCCATTATCTGCTGTCCGCTCCGTGCTCAGAGCGGGTCCTGCTACATTTCCTGCTTCGTTACGTTGTAAACAATAAATGAAGTCGGCTGCGTAATTTACTTAAACTGGCTGGCATTCTTTATACTTTACGCAGGACCATATCTCTGGAACCCATTGGTCGATTCGTGTGATTTACACCTTTTTCTTAACCATCAGAACCAATAGAATCGATGGGCAGTTCCCAAATCTACGTAAACATTACCATAGCGGACGTAATAGAGAAGCAAACGAAGCATATCTGAAAGTGCAAGCCTGGACGGCAATACTTTATACCGAGTATATTGCCATAAATATGATGATTGATTATCAGTAAAAAATTCTACGTGACACAAAGACATTGGATTAACCTTGAGATGCGTTTTTATTCCGTTGAACACAACTTTTGAACACAAATCAAAAAAGGTAAGACGTAATTATTGTAATATTTTTGGAACCGGATGTTGTTTACTTTCTCTTTTCTGGCTGATAGTTCCAGGAATTCGAGGTCTTACAGTGATGACATTACATGTGTGGAATCTGTGGAGTCTCAGCTTTAAATCGTATATCTTGTTTGTGCAGTTAAGATAGTAATAAGGGCATTTCTACCGTGTGTTGTGTGTAAAAAAGCGTTAGCATTAGTTAGCATTTTTTCGCTCAATGCTAATTCAAAGGCTTGGTATTACTCTTGTGTTTTTTTTAGCTAACAATTGTTCTTATTGTCAGTTAGCGGAGTTTATTACCTTTAAAAGGGTATGAAACATTAATAGTTTCATAAATGTTAAGAAGCCCTGAGACATGTGAGAAAAAAAAACTGTGGGAGGGGTCCACTGGGGGGACCTTCGGGCTTAACTGGTTAATGTTAAAGGAAAGAAGGGCGGACAATGTTGACAATAATTTATATATCTGGCTACCTTTCTCATGTTTTTAAGGTTTCCCAAAACCGGAGAGAGGAGGAGGCAGTGGGAAGTTGCCCTAAGAAGGGACGGTTTTGTTTCCTCTGGCAGGACGCTGCTCTGTAGTAGTGTTAATTTCGTTGACTAAATCTATGACGAAATATGTTCGTCAACGACCTTTTTTTCCATGACGAAAACGAGACGATGACGAGACGGCACCGACGGCAGTAAACAATAACTGTAACGAAATCATCATGCAATATCGTTGACGAAAAGTGACGAGACGAAAATGTAGTTCACTAAATAAAAACTATGCCAAAATCTCTCTTTACTTTCGTTGACGAAAAATGAGGAGACGAAATATTATCAAAGATAACGTTACATCTCTGATAGTCAGTTTTTCTCCCAGCAGTTCCATTTCCGGGGCTGCGGCAGGGCAGCAGCTGTGTGTGTCTGCGGTGCGCGCAGCGGTAGATTTGAATTACACCGGGCAGCGGCACAATATGAACTGTCAGGAAGGCTCGGGTCTAACTCATGGTCTAACTAACCTTATTTAACAGAAAATGAAATGGCAACAGGGCTTGGGAGCAGTGGTCGCACTCGCGTTAACCGAATACCCCCCGTCAGCGCGAGTGATTGATAAATTGTGCACTCGACGGATAATAATGGATTATGACGGAAATGTTACGATCCGTCAAATTGACTGACAACGAAAAAGTCTAAAGCCACCACTGCTTGGGAGAAAGAAACAACGTGATATTTGGGCCCATTTTCGCTACAATGAGGCGGAGAAAAAAAGCGAATGCATTGTTTTATCAGAAGGGAAGCAATGTGGCCATAACACAGCTGGTAAAAACACCACAAACCTGAGCAGATACTCTCTGCAAAGCTGCATTCTTAATCATTCAACCTGTGTTTTTCATCAAATAAGGACAAAATATAATCTTATTTATTTATATATACTAAAATGACAAATTATTGGTTTTGGCTAGACTAGTTTGACTGAAATGTTCTATATAATCTGATGACTAAAAAATACTCAACAGTTTTTATTGACAAAAAGTAGACTAAAATAATTCGTTTTCTTTGACTAAAATATGACTAAAATGCTCAGACTTTTAGTCGACTAAATCTTGACTAAAATGTTTACTGTTTTAGTCGACTAAAATAAGACTAAAATGCTCAGACTTTTAGTCGACTAAAACTTGACTAAATAAAAACAGGATGAAGGTGACTAAATATGACTAAAACTAAAAAGGAAATTTAACACAGGACTAAGACTAAAACTAAATTAAAAAATAGCTGACGAAATTAACACTACTCTGTAGTGAGTACTTCAGGAGTGAGGACTTTGACAGGACGGGGCAGACTGTCCGGCTTAAAGATGGCGTTGTGCCAACAGTATTCAATTTCCCAGCTCATCTTCAAAGGGTATGTGTATCATTGGCCAACAAGAATTCAAGGTGTATAAGATTGATTGATAAATATGTGATTAAATGTCACACTTTAGTTTTTCTTTCTGCAAGTTTAGGAATAAATAATGTGTTGTGTATTACAGCACATTTTAAACACTCAAAATGTCTTTAATTATGTTTATTTTAGCCGGAAGCAACAAGAAGCACAACCACTTCAAGAAGAGCGGAAGATTAACCTCAGCCTAATGTTGTGAGTATTCTGAATGTGGCCAAGACCAGAGAGATGGTCATTGATTTCAGGAGGATGAGGACGTCTCTTCTACCCCTGTGCATTCTGGGAGAGGATGTGGCTGTTGTGGAGGACTACAAATACCTGGGAGTGCACTTAGACAACGGACTGAACTGGAGGATCAACACTGATGCTGTGCACAAGAAGGGGACTCTATTTTCTGAGGAAGCTGAGATACTTCCACGTGTGCAGCAAGATGCTGGAGATCTTCTACCGGTCTGTTGTGGCCAGTGCACTCTTCTTTGCTCCGGTCTGCTGGGGGGGCAGCATCAGAGCCGGTGACACCAGCAGGATCAATAAACTGATTAGGAAAGCTGGGTCTGTCATCGGCATCAAGCTGGACTCCTTTGAAGCTGTGGTGGAGAGGAGGACACTGAACAGGCTGTTGTCCATCATGGATAACCCCACCCATCCTCTCCACCTGCAGCTGGACCGTCAACGGAGCTCCTTCTCCAACAGACTGCTGCAGCTCCGCAGTGCCATAACTCAACAAATCACCTCTGGCTGGAAGATAACTCTCTGCTCCATAGTTTCTCTTGAATATAACCACGTTGTACATTTTACACATATATAATCTATTTAATATTTAACATTAATATTCCATATGCCTTATATTTATGTATATTATATATATATAATATCCTGCCAAACTCAACATGTATAGTTTCCTCTTTCTTTATTTTCTTTATTTTTCTTGCTTATTTCTAATTCATTGTAAAATGCTTTGTCCCTTATGCTGCTGTAACTAAAAATGTTTTCCCAAATCGGGATCAATAAAGTACCATCTTATCTTGTTTTATTTGCATGTGGAATGTCACTAACAAATGAGAGCATCATATGGCTTGTCATATTAAATCCTTTATCTCGGTGGTACCCAGTGTTTAGAGTCGGAGAGGTCCTGATAATTTATTCCGGTAAATTACTCTGACCTACTAATTGATCAGACCGAAGTTATTGAGTCTATGTAAGTTTGCTGCTTGGCTCAGATCCACCAACGTCAGCAAGATCTCACCTCTTCCTAACCCCCCGAAGAACCAGGTTCAATTAACTGCTGTTTCAATTCAGACAACTCTTTTTTAATCTGTTTAAGGGATCCCGAAGGATTTTGATATCAGTAAATGGAGTGTGCTCCTACCTAAGTGTGTGTGGCAGGGTGCAGTCTTACCTTTTACGCAGGAGAGGAGAGCACAGGTGTCTTTTAAATTATCCCAGTCCAACAGGTGGGATTCAGTTTATTTGAAGAAAAATAGGTCCAAACTAATACAGGGTTTTTACCTTCTCTCTTTACAACATTATAATCATACTAAAAAAAATGGTGCTGTGATCATGTTCAAATATGAAACTTTAATTCACAGTCTTACATTTATTACCAAAATGTTTTAATTTCAACTGCCCAATTCAGTTGTGACATTTTAAAAATTTCCCGATAGAATTTAGAGGTATTTCCTCATAAAAAGACCGGTGACAATAAAAAGCGCATTCAACTTTTCATTCACCAACTCAATTCACATCAGTTTCATACCTTTTTTCCGACACAGACAGCGGGTATAACATTCAAAAACCCGTTCCTATCCGCATTAATTCGGAGGAAGATCCTCACAGGTCGCGGGTTATAATATTCACAAACACATCTCTCATCAAATCATTCCACTCAGCCAACAACCAAGAAATTCGAGAGATATTTACCCCGTCTGGGAGGACCTTACCGAGAGCTATTAACCCAGCTCTGAAGGACACAGCCTACCGGGAGAGAGTCTACCAGGGGTTTCCCCCCCTCTCTCTCGCGCTCTCTCAAAAAACCAGTCTCTTTATGCTAAAAAAACTGGATCGAAACCCCAAAAAACAAACTCCTCCTCTACACCCAATTTGTGGAAAACTGCGCATGCCCTCTAATATACAAGGCTGAACATGACTCGACATGTTCCATAGCTATGGCATAAGACACACCTTCCTATGTTAGTGTAAAAAGGACTTGACCCTTTTTTGAGGCCTCTGTGTTTCTCCTTAAGCCTGGAGCCCCCCTCCCTGTGAACTGCTGCCAGAGGAGAGGGAGAAAACGGCCTACTCTCTTATCAGAGACACCCATAAATCATAGACCTTACACACTCAACCTAAACAAACCACTTTGTTTTGTTTATACTGTAACTATAGAAAAACCTAAAATATGAAGCATTTTCATTGTGGGTTATACAAAAATATAATTGATTATATTTGATTATAACTAACTTTCGTTTTAAGTATTAAACATACTATGAAAACTCACAACACCCTCTTTTCAAAACGCAAAGTTATCAAATAGCAACAGAACAAATTGTAAGCATACATACATATTCAAAAACCGTCAAGAAGCATTCTCATTATGGGTTTATACAAGAATATGATTGATCATATATGATTTATAATTAACTTTCGTTTTTAAGTATTCACTTCATACTATGATCTCAACACCAGGAAGGTCTATGATGGTGTTACTAGGAGAGCCCAATATAATTTGAGGTGGTACTCTGTGTAAAAGGTTTGAGAACTACTGGCCATTGCTCTATGTCACTCATACACTTGAATAAACATGTGCAAACATTGAAACTACACCCAGGGATTGGCAACCTTTACAATCAAAATAGCCATTTTTGTCCAGAGCCTCAAAACATATTTTTGCCTTATAAGGGGAAAAGCCTATTAAGATCAATTTCTTAAAAGTACGCTGAGTTGTGTTTTCTGTTGGAGAATGTAAACAAAATCAGGCTCACAGTATTGATAAGTGAACATTGAATTGTTAAAAAAGTAAGTTATTAATTTCCATATTACTATTATTTATATATTCGTATAATTGTGATAAATGACAGAACTGGCCTGTCTGTGAGCTCATTTTATGTTGGTTTGGTTCTTCTGATAAAGGTGTGAATATCTAAATAATATACCACCATATATTATTGTCATTAGTTGTGTCCCTATTCTTCAAGCTAAGGCATTGCTAAATTAACAACTCTTGGCTTACAGAGTGGTAACATGAGACCGATTTGTATATATAAAATATAAATATATTTTAATTTTATAATTTATTTTAAATATTAACAATATAATAAAAATAAATGGAAATATATACACCGGCAAATATTTAATATAAATACCTTGTGTGTGTGTATAGCTATTGCTTTATCTGCTTAATGTTATTTTCATAAGAAAGTGCATGACTATAAGTATACAGTATCATAACTACATCTTTGATGTTTATAAAAAACCAAACCGTTTGAAAATTGAGCAAGCTATGGTTATTTAAATAGTAAACCATAATGTTATGAATGAGAGCACCATAGATATATATAAACACTAGATGACTCACCCGCGCTGCTGGCCAATGGAGACCGACGTTGCCACATGGCCGCCATCTTGCTACAGGTAGTGCTCTCATTCATAACATTATGTTCTATTTCGTCCCTACTGACCGCCAGAGGCGGTGCTTTAGCACTGGATGTGTCCATCGCGCGCATGCGCAGCTCGAGTACCAATACCAACAAAGTCACCTGTGACTCACGTGACACCGGCTATATCAGCCGGTGTCGTCAGTGGATCTGTTCCTTTCATCTTCTCGCTGCGCGAGAGTACCTTGGCTACATTTTTTGTAGCCTACAGCGTTCGTTCGGTTGGAATATTTGTTAAGGATTCTCTGCAAACAGCTGGCTGCGTGCAGCTTCGCGACTCATCCAGTCGGGGCCGCGGGTTTACCCGTCCTCCAGGAGCTGTGGCTGGCTGCGCAGAGACTTCGTTCGGACAGGTTGGTGTCGGCTTGGTTGGTGATGGCAGTGTTTTCGCTCCCTCTCCCAGCCTAGTTGTCCCGTTACTGTCTGTTTTGCTTTTTGGGCTTCAACTTTTATGGTGACGGAGGTGTTTCCGCTCCCTCTCCCAGGAGTTGCCCTTGCTGTGCTTTTGTACTTATTCTGCGAACTTCATTAGCATTGAGCTAGTTAGCAGTAGCGCTGCAGCCACTCGGCTGACGCCGTGTTAAGCACCGGAGTTTCCCGTGCTGTTTTTTCTTTAGAAGCCAGTTTCCGGTCTTAGCTTGTGTAAATTCTTGATTTGGGGTGTAGCTACATCCCCTTTGTTTGTTCGGCGAGTAGCAGCACCGCTCTACTCTTCCCGTTCAGCAGGTCGTCTTTAATTTAACCAGTGAAGGTAGTGCTCTCGCCCCCGCTCCTGGTAGACGCCAAACTACCTTGTTTATTCCTTTAAGCAGGTAGCTGGTGAAGGTTGTGCTCTCGCACCCGCTCCCGGTTACGCTGCATCTGGCATTCGTGTTTAATTTAACCAGTGAAGGCAGTGTTCTCGCCCCCGCTCCTGGTAGACGCTAAACTGCCTTGTTTATTCCTTTAAGCAGGTAGCTGGTGAAGGCTGTGCTCTCGCACCCGGTTACGCTGCATCTGGCACTCGTGTTTAATTTAACCAGTGAAGGCAGTGTTCTCGCCCCCGCTCCTGGTAGACGCTAAACTGCCTTGTTTATTCCGTTGAGCAGGTAGCTGGTGAAGGCAGTGTTCTCGCCCCCGCTCCTGGTAGACGCTAAACTGCCTCGTTTATTCCATTGAGCAGGTAGCTGGTGAAGGCTGTGTTCCCGCACCCGCTCCCGGTTACGCTGCATCTGGCATTTGTCTTGAATTAACCAGTGAAGGCAGTGTTCTCGCCCCCGCTCCTGGTAGACGCTAAATTGCCCGGTTCCCGTTAAGCAGGTAGCTGGTGAAGGCTGTGTTCCCGCACCCGCTCCCGGTTACGCTGCATCTGGCACTCGCCTCTAGCTCAACCAGTGAAGGCAGTGTTCTCGCCCCCGCTCCTGGTAAACTGCCTTATTTATTAACCCAGCTAGGTGAAGGCAGTGCTCTCGCTCCCGCTCCCTCTGCCGGTAACGTTGGTATACTTACATCCCTTTTCTGTTTGGCGAGTAGCGGCGCGGCTCTACTCTTTCTGTGAAGCAGGTAGTTGGTGAAGGCTGTGTTCCCGCACCCGCTCCCGACTACGCTGCGTCTGGCAACCTACAGAATGGCTCATGCATGTAGCGCCTGTATGGCTTCTCTTGAGCCCGAGGACGGCCATGACCGCTGCCCCTCTTGCCTCGGCCTCGAGCATCTAAGGGAGGCTCTCACGGTAGGGGCCTGCATGAACTGTAGCTGCATGCCCCGGGCACTCAGAATGGCTAGACTCACGGAGGTGGAACAGCTGGCGGCAGCCAACGGACACCTCTCTTGGTCACATCCTCCTCCAGATCAGTTCGGCCGTCCCCGGCGACTTGAGGGAGCGATGGCCATGGGTGCACCCCCCAATAGGAGGACTAGAAACAGGCTGTCCTCTAAAGTGGATCAGCTGGCTACCGACATGGACACAATGAAGTCGCTCCTCTTGGCCCTTCAGCCAGGGCCCGGTATAGGTGCTGCTAGTGTGCCGCCTGCCCCTCCTTCGGTTGCCGCCCCTCCTTCGGTTGCCGCACCTCTGTATGAGGATACCTTGTCGCTAGCGGCTTCGGCTAACCTCTTCAATGAAGAGACGGAGGACGAGGTCCCGCTCGAGGAGGCTTCCCTCTCCTCTGCTCAGGGGTCTCGGCAGGGCGTGGATGACGACTCCATGGCGGCCATTATTCGTACGGCCCTGGCGCACCTGCAGATTCCGGTTCCGCAGGCCGACTTAGTTCATGCTAGTGCCTTCTTCAGGCGTAGCCCAGCCCCTGTCCCCCTCACCGTTCCTCCTTCAGAGGAGTACCTGAGGGAGCTCCAGGCATGCTGGAGGAACACCAGGGCCCTCGGCCACGCTGGCTCCGAAGCCCGGACCTTGGCTGCCATGCAGGACCCGGCAAGGGTGGGGCTGGGTGGCATGCCACCCATTGAGCCTGCCATCGCCTCCCTGATTCTGGCTCCTGACGAGGCTCTAAGGCCTGTGGTCAGGTGCCCTCAGCCTCAGTGCAGGGTCACAGATGGGCTGCTCTGTAGGGCCTACGACGCAGCAGCACGCATGGGTCGTATCGGGAACTCCCTCTCCCATCTAATGCTGGCCGTCTCCGCCTCGCTGCAGCAGGCTCCGGCCGAGCCTTCTTTGCTGGGCCTCAGTAATGCATCACTGCAGGCCTTTGCCCTAATGACTAGGGAATTGGGACGAGTTATGTCCTTTCTGGTACAGACTCGTCGCCAGGTTTGGCTGGCTCAGTCACCACTGACGGAGACATGTAGGAGAGTCCTCCATAGCGTGCCAGTCGTGCCAGGGGAGCTGTTTGGGTCAGCTGCCCTGGATGCGCTGGAGCGCGCTGCCCAAGCTAGGCAGACCAGGCAGCAGCTCTCGGGTCTTCGCAGACCCCTGGCCACTCCCAGCAGGCCCAGGGGCCGCTCTAGCAGCCGCACTCAGCCACCGGCTTACAGGGGTGGTCTGCAGAGGTCCCAGCGGCCCACTTAACCGGCCGATGGCTTTCGTGCCCCAGGTCGCCTGGCTTCCAGGCGGCCTCGTGCTTCAGAGCCTTACTGGCGCCCCCCAGGGGTCCCAGGGGCCGGGGGGCTAGGCCCTGAAGTCCCGAGGCCGGTCGTCGGCTGTTTTTCCCAGCAGCAGCTCAGCTACTGGGCTGCCTGTACTTCCGACCCTTGGGTGATTTCCACCCTAACCCAGGGCTACGAATTGCAGTTCCGACGCCGGCCCCTAGCCTTCGGCCGGGTCAGTATGACAGTTGTCAACGACCCGGCGAAGGCCTTAGCTCTGGCCCAAGAGTTGTCCGTCCTCTTGGCCAAGGGCGCAATCGAGCCAGTGGACCCCCTGCTTCAGGGCGGGGGGTTCTACTCGGCGTACTTTCTTGTGAGCAAGAAAGTTGGCGGATTCCGTCCAGTTCTGGACCTCAGAGGAATCAGCAGATTCTTGAGGGTACTGCCCTTCCATATGCTAACCACAGCAGACACCCTTCGTGTTGTCACACAGGGGGAGTGGTTCACAACCGTGGACTTGAAGGACGCCTACTTCCACGTGCCAATTGCATCCCATCACCGGAAGTTCTTGAGGTTCGCCTTTCAGGGCCGACATTATCAGTTCAGGGTGCTTCCCTTTGGTCTCTCCCTCTCTCCAAGGGTGTTCACCAGGGTTGTAGCGGCAGCGCTCGCTCCCCTGCAGGCACAGGGCATGAAGGTCCTGCCATATCTGGACGACTGGCTGGTTTGCGCGCCGTCCCGGGCCCAAGTGGCCCAGGATACGTCGCGCCTCTCATCCCATGTAGCCCGGTTGGGCCTAACAGTGAACGCCGGGAAGAGTTGCTTGGACCCTTCCCAACAGGTCACTTACCTGGGGATGGTCCTAGACTCGGTCGCCATGAGGGCCTACTTGACACCTCGTCGTGTGGACGACATTTCCCACCATCTTCGCATCTTCAGACTGGGCAAGAGGGTGCCTTACATCCAGTTCCTCCGGCTCTTAGGCAGACAGCTGCCTCAGCCGTTGTGCCATTGGGCATGCTATCACTGCGCCCCATGCAGATGTGGCTGAACAACTTTCGCTTGGACGCCAAGCGGCACAGGCACAAGAGAGTCAGGGTGTCTCAGCGGTGCCTCCACTCACTGTCCCGCTGGAGGGACAGGGCCTATCTTCTGATGGGTGTGCCTATGGGCGCCATCCCATCCCGCCGGGAGACGGTCACTGTGGATGCATGTCTCTCGGGGTGGGGTGCGGTGTGGCAGGGCAGGACTGTGCAGGGGCAGTGGTCTGCCCAGGAAGGTGCACACCATATCAATGTGCTGGAGCTGCGGGCTGTGTTGCTTGCACTCATGCACTTTTTACCCCAACTGGCGGGCAGGCATGTGCTCATTCGTTCGGACAACATGTCCGCCGTTGCCCAAATCAACCACCAGGGGGGCACCAGGTCCACACAGCTGCTCCGTGTTTCACAGAGCCTCTTGCCTTGGGCGCTCACCCCGCCTCGCCAGTCTGCAGGCAGTCTTTCTGCCAGGAGACCTGAATCAGGTCGCAGATTTCCTCTCACGGCGCAAGCCTCCACCGGGGGAGTGGAGGCTTCACCCAGAGGTGGTGGAGACAATTTGGAGCCTTTTCGGCAGGGCCGAGGCGGACCTCTTTGCCTCAGAAGAGTCGAGGCACTGCCCCCTCTGGTTCTCCTGGACGGAGGTGACCAGCCCGTTGGGTCAGGATGCCCTGGCGCACGACTGGCCGGACACTCTCCTGTATGCCTTCCCGCCGCTGCCTCTGATACTGCAGACGCTTCAGAGGGTCCTTACTCAGGGGCACAGGCTCCTTCTGGTCGCCCCCCGCTGGCCGGGGAGAGTCTGGTTCCCACTGCTGCGCAGTCTCTATAGCTGGGGATTCTGGGTAGTGTAGTGTCTTCTGCCATCCTTTACTCCGAAAAAATATTTGTTTCTCCGAATCGAAGGGGAAAAATACAAAAGCATTGCACACAATTTAAAACCAATCAATGTTGTGTAATTAACAAGGATAATCTGGTGTTTTTTAGTCGATGAGTAGTGCAGATATCACTGTAAACTCAATCGACAGTAAGGGGAATACTTACTTCCGGGTGTACAATTCTCCGTTATCCAATGAGAATGGACGCTCACATTGCCTTTAAGGGCAGCCGACACAAACGAATGCCGTGCTTCCATGAGCGTCCATAGAAGCATATGGACATCCCGGAAAGCTGAAAATGGACGCTAAGGGCCCCCCTCTTGCGTTGAAAATGGACGCTAAGGCCCCCCCCCCTTGCGTTGGAAAAAGCCGACACAGGACTTGACATAACGTCAACATAGGCCGACCTGGGAGTGAGGATGTGTTGCCGTAAGCAGTACATGCCTGAGGTGGAACTCCGATGACTCGGGCGTTACCCTCTGGCCGAATGTGGCGTTCCTGCCCAAGGTGCTTCCACTAGCCCACTCCAATCGGCCTATCCAGCTGGCACGCTTTAACATTCCACAGGAGAGCGGCACACCTGAGTTGCTGTGCCCTGAGGGCGTATATTGATGCTACAGCCGGTATACGGCAGTCAGAGCAGCTCTTCGTTTGCCATGGCGGCACTAAGAAGGGTCGTGCTCTCTCTAAGCAACGGCTGTCCCACTGGGTGGTTGATACCATCACACATGCCTATGGGGCCAGTGGCCGCCCCCTGCCATCAGGGGTGAGATGCCACTCTATACAAGAAGCATCTCAACATCGTGGGCTGCCCTAAGAGGGGTGCCCCTGGAGACCATCTGTGCCGCGGCAATCATGGGCGTCTTCTGGCACATTCTCCAGGTTCTACGAGTCAATGTCGCCACTCCTCACCCTCTGGGTGTGGTCCTGTTGCCAAGCTCCGCTGCTTCCAGCTAGGTGAGTAAGTGCTTGGATTCTTCATGACATGGTTGGTATAGGTCATCCAGTGCTAAAGCACCGCCTCTGGCGGTCAGTAGGGACGAAATAGAACGATAGTTACGGCTGTAACTACGGTTCTATGAGTCCCGGATGACCGCCAGAGTATCCTGTCACTCAGAATTCTTGTGTGCTCGCGAGAAGATTCTGGGAACAGATCCACTGACGACACCGGCTGATATAGCCGGTGTCATGTGGGTCACAGGTGACTTTGTTGGTATTGGTACTCGAGCTGCGCATGCGCGCGATGGACACATCCAGTGCTAAAGCACCGCCTCTGGCGGTCATCCGGGACTCATAGAACCGTAGTTACAGCCGTAACTATCGGTTTACTATTTAAATAACCATAGCTTGCTCAATTTTCAAACGGTTTGGTTTTTTATAAACATCAAAGATGTAGTTATGATACTGTATACTTATAGTCATGGACTTTCTTATGAACATAACATTAAGCAGATAAAGCAATAGCTATACACACACACAAGGTATTTATATTAAATATTTGCCGGTGTATATATTTCCATTTATTTTTATTATATTGTTAATATTTAAAATTAATTATAAAATTAAAATATATTTATATTTTATATAGAAAATCGGTCTCATGTTACCACTCTGTAAGCCAAGAGTTGTTAATGTAGCAATGCCTTAGCTTGAAGAATAGGGACACAACTAATGACAATAGCATATGGTGGTATATTATTTAGATATTCACAACTTTATCAGAAGAACCAAACCAACATAAAATGAGCTCACAGACAGGCCAGTTCTGTCTCATTTATCACAATTATACGAATATATAAATAATAGTAATATGGAAATTAATAAGTTACTTTTTTAACAATTCAATGTTCACTTATCAATGACTGTGAGCCTGATTTTTTTTACATTCACCAACAGAAAACACAACTCAGCGTACTTTTAAGAAATTGATCTTAATAAGCTTTTCCCCTTATAAGGCAAAATATGTTTTGAGGCTCTGGACAAAAATGGCTATTTTGATTGTAAAGGTTGCCAATCCCTGGGTGTAGTTTCAATGTTTGCACATGTTTATTCAAGTGTATGAGTGACATAGAGCAAGTGAGATGGCCAGTGGTTCTCAAACCTTTTACACAGAGTACCTCCTCAATTATATTGGGCTCTCCTAGTAACACCATCATAGACCTTCCTGGGTACCACCGAGATTAAAGGATTTAATATGACAAGCCATATGATGCTCTCATTTGTTAGTGACATTCCACATGCAAATAAACAAGATAAGATGGTACTTTATTGATCCCAATTTGGGAAAACATCTTTAGTTACAGCAGCATAAGGGACAAAGCATTTTACAATGAATTAGAAATAAGCAAGAAAAATAAAGAAAATAAAGAAAGAGGAAAATATACATGTTGAGTTTGGGAGGATATTATATATATAATATACATAAATATAAGGCATATGGAATATTAATGTTAAATATTAAATAGATTATGTGTAAAATGTACAACGTGGTTATATTCAAGAGAAACTATGGAGCAGAGAGTTATCTTCCAGCCAGAGGTGATTTGTTGAGTTATGGCACTGCGGAGCTGCAGCAGTCTGTTGGAGAAGGAGCTCCGTTGACTGTCCAGCTGCAGGTGGAGAGGATGGGTGGGGTTATCCATGATGGACAACAGCCTGTTCAGTGTCCTCCTCTCCACCACAGCTTCAAAGGGTCCAGCTTGATGCCGATGACAGACCCAGCTTTCCTAATCAGTTTATTGATCCTGCTGGTGTCACCGGCTCTGATGCTGCCCCCCCAGCAGACCGGAGCAAAGAAGAGTGCACTGGCCCACAACAGACCGGTAGAAGATCTCCAGCATCTTGCTGCACACGTGGAAGTATCTCAGCTTCCTCAGAAAATAGAGTCTGCTCCCCTTCTTGTGCACAGCATCAGTGTTGATCCTCCAGTTCAGTCCGTTGTCTAAGTGCACTCCCAGGTATTTGTAGTCCTCCACAACAGCCAACATCCAGAATGCACAGGGGTAGAAGAGACGTCCTCACCTCCTGAAATCAATGACCATCTCTCTGGTCTTGGCCACATTCAGAATACTCACAACATTAGGCTGAGGTTAATCTTCCGCTCTTCTTGAAGTGGTTGTGCGTCTTGTTGCTTCCGGCTAAAATAAACATAATTAAAGACATTTTGAGTGTTTAAAATGTGCTGTAATACACAAACATTATTTATTCCTAAACTTGCAGAAAGAAAAACTAAAGTGTGACATTTAATCACATATTTATCAATCAATCTTATACACCTTGAATTCTTGTTGGCCAATGATACACATACCCTTTGAAGATGAGCTGGGAAATTGAATACTGTTGGCACAACACCATCTTTAAGCCGACAGTCTGCCCCGTCCTGTCAAAGTCCTCACTCCTGAAGTAACTCACTGCAGAGCAAGCGTCCTGCCAAGAGGAAACAAAAACCGTCCCTTCTTAGGGCAACTTCCCACTGCCGTCCTTCCCTCTCTCCGGTTTGGGAAACCTTAAAAAACATGAGAAAGGTAGCCAGATATATAAATTATTGTCAACATTGTCCGCCCTTCTTTCCTTTAACATTAAGGGTAAGGACAAAAATACACACTGAAATTATCATATTTTTGGGGGTAATTGTATGTATGTATGTATGTATGTAATGTATGTATGTATACTTTAAGAATAAGACAACCACACTAAGAGTAATAAAAAAGGCGTCCAAAAGAAACATTACATAATTGTTTAAAGAAATGGTAGCAACATATTCTAATGTGAAGTAAAAACTTCTTTGCAGCAATGTTGAGCCAATCATGAAATGAGTGAAACTGGATTCGCCTGTCAATACACTAGTGCTGTAGCGACTTCAAAATATCGTCGACGACATATTTCCGCGTCGACGCGTCGCTACACACACGTGGGTCACCCAAAGCAACAAGCAGTTCGCAATCGCACTTCAAACACAATGGAGACTGAATCGGCTACCACCTCCTCCTCACAGGATTGCGCACGAAGCCCCCAAACGAAAACATCTCGCCCTAGGTCTTCAAAAGCATGGGAATATTTTTAAGTTAGTCCAAAACGCAAAGATATTTATATATTTATATCTCACTGAGACTGCTGCATAGCCTAGCAGAAGCAGCAGCTAGCTGTGGTGGCTACCATTAGCAGCTAGCATTTGCTCTCCGATTTTTTACATAAAATGGATTTATGGAGTTATAAATTCAATCATTTTTTTATATCATAGACGTTAAAAACCTATGGATTAACCGATTCAGCTGCGTTTTTTCTCAGTTTTATGCCATTGAACACGTCTTTTGACCAGATTACGGTGGTGAGACGATCTCACCGAGAAGCTCTGTGAAGGTACGTTTGTGATGACTGGTATTTGCTTCCCTGTCGCGAGTCCGGATCACTCAGGGATGATACTATATACCTACATAATCTGTGGAGTCTCAGCTTTTAATCGGCTATATTGTATGTCAGCTACGATACGGTAATAAGGGTTACTTTTATCTTGAGTTCTGTGCCAATGTCCGGTTAGCATTTTTCGCTCAGGGGTCATTTAGATGCTTCTTATGAGACTTGTGTTTTTGTTTTGGTAACATTGTTTTGTATCGTCAGTTATGCTGAGATTATTTCCCGTTAATCTGGTATAACACATTAATAGGTTCTTAAATATTAAGATCCCCTGAGACACAGTATCGGGAAATTTTTTTTTTTACATTACGTTTTTTTTTGTAATTGAACAACGAGAAAATAATCGTTAGATTAGTCGAACTAATCGATCAAATAATCGCCCGATTAATCGTTTGTCACAAAATAATCGTTTTCCCCCCAGCACTACAATACACTGATATTTATTGAGAGCCTGAGCGGCCGGATGGCGTTCACAGCATATTACAGTTCCCTGCAAGATACCAGCAAAGCTCTGCCCCAAAAGCGCCAAGCACCCATCTATACAGAGCAAGTAAGAGGATGGCCTAAACACGCGGGTTTTCCTTAATGCATGCGCAGATGTCGATGACAAAGACTCGTTGCAATTGTAAACCCACATGAGCCAAGCTTCTCCCCCACAAGACATCAGATGACCTCTTGACCTGTGTCTTCCTGAGAAGCTATAGGATCACATTACAGGCAGGAATACACTTCAACCATATTAAACAGATTCCCGAGGACAAATCACTAAACTCTAATATCTTTAACAAGACTAAAATATTCCTTTACAGATCCACCCTTTTATCAATTTTATGATAATCAATTAACATTAGTCTAAAGAATATTTCAGTCAATACTTAAGTCAATAAACGTCTTCAGAGTTGTGTGGGCTCACTCACATTAATTACATCAAAAGTAGAACAAGATTGAAAACACTTCAATCACCATGACAAGATACAATCAATCATAATAAATCATCTCTCTTCAGTGTTTGGGCATCATTTGTCAAAAAGCACAATAATAAACACGTGAAATACAACAAATATTATAGCAAAATATATGTTTCAAAAATAAGATCTTTTATCATTTATCCCTCAGTTAATCTCCTTCATCAAACACAAATTCTAAATCAGCTTACATCTCAAAGATTTACTTCAAGGCAATTACTTATTAAAACACAATTAGAATTTAGGATTTATAATAAATCCAATTGAGGTATAAATCAGACTTCAACTATCAATCATTATGTCATCTCAAAATCTGAAGGGAAAACTAAACAATTCTCAAAATGTTTAACAATCTGAAGAATCAAACATTTTATTGTATAACGACCTGAAAAGGGAAAAAATCAAAACATCTGTTCTTTATTCAGAGCATCAACTGTAATCAATATCAAAACATCTGTTCTTACCTGGTAGGTAATGATTAAGGATAGTAACATTGTCTGTTATAATATTAGAAATATCTTATTGTTCAATACCTTATAAATCTGAAAATATCAATTAATTAATAATCTGTAATCATCTGGTCATTCAATTCAAATGTTATCTTTGTACGAGAGCTAGAAGACATGTTTTCCTCCTCTCTTTATGACACAGAATGTCTGGTGTGTAAAGGCATCCTGATACTGTAGATTAGCACTGAGGTGCTGATTGGCTCAAAACTCTTCTTCATCAGAGCGCCATAACTCAATTATCTGTAGATTAGCACTGAGGTGCTGATTGGCTCAAAACTCTTCTTCATCAGAGCGCCATATCTCAATCCCCCCCAATTGCTCTGCTTTTGTGGCTCAATTCAGTGAGCACTTTATGATCTCCCAGTGAAACAGAGGCTCATCTGCCTGCATTCCTTCTGCTATCTGCTTGAGAGCAGTGCACCTGCCTATTCCAAGTGGCACATCCAGATGCCCCCCCCGTGATGGGAGAGGTTATGAAAACATCTGCTCCTCCAAGAAACATGGAAACCTTGTATGAAGCCTCTGAAGCCATCGCTCGTCCTGCGAGCGAAAATGAAGAAGCATCCCATCTCATCAGAAAGTTGAAGATTAGAATCCTCTCATCTCGAACGACCTCCTTGCCCGTGGATAAGTTGCTCTCTGCAGCCGCAGAGTGTGCTTCTCTCTCTGACCCTTCGCCTTCAGAGCTGTTTAACACTTGATAGGGATGTTTTCCTGAGTGCAGACAACTCAAGGTAATGGATTAGCACATTATCATTCAATTACAAAAATAGGATAGGCCCCCTCAGAATGATTTGGGAGCCTTCCTGAGACATGCACATTATAAATGTAAGGTTTGTGTTAGTCATTTAACATGCAAGAATCATATACTCATCAGTCCAAAGCAGAGAAATGTTATTTTAAGTTAAATGTGAGCTAGTCCCTGTGGAATAACCCTTTCTCAATGATTATAAATGTTATATTAATTCACCATTTACCGTTTGATCAAGGATTAGTTTATCAGAAGTACATTTCCTCTTCCATAAAACATAGGTTTGAGAAATGAATGTTCCAATATGAAATCAATTGCTCAATTTCTCAATATAATTTGACTCTTCCCTCCCTTTTCTTACATATTGTCACATATGAAATAATAACTTAGGAGTCTATTTAAGCATGGTATTGTCTATATAAGCTATTAATCGAGAAAACTCAGAGTCAGTATGCAACTCGCAAATATCTCCTCCTTCCTATCCCTCTTTACTCACTTTCCCATCTCTTTCTCTCTTATTTCTGTTAGATATGAAGGAAAAAAACATACAAGTCCATGTAAGCATCTGAGTTACCACCGTTACCAAACGGTGTGCCGTGAGGCAAGTCCGGGTGTGCCGTGGGATTTTGTGACAACCATACATTATTTTTTCAATATACAACTATACAAAAATAATCATTTATTTTTTAATTTAC